>NW_027468870.1:29500565-29553065 GCF_046254945.1 Alosa pseudoharengus | reverse complement strand
GCCTCACACACAATAAATAAAAAAATGAAAAGATCTTCTGGTATCCTGCTCACCCTGATTTCTGCTCTCAGTGAACACATTTCAGAACAAATTGCTTTCTGAGGCCTTTATGGTTCTCGTTAAAAGATACCACTGTCTGTTTTTACACACCCACCTGGTCGTGGCTCTCTGCGTACACTATCGATCCCTCCTGGCTACGGCGGTTGGTGAGCGTGTGTACAATGTTATGGAGGTCCCACTCTTCATCCCTCTGCTCTTTCAGGATCTATGGAGGTGGGCAGAGAAGAGGGCAGAGAGAGAGAGAAAGAGAGAGAAAGAAAGAAAGAAAGAAAGAAAGAAAGAAAGAAAGAGAGAAAGAGAGAGAGAGAGAGAGAGAAAGAAAGAAAGAAAGAAAGAAAGAAAGAAAGAAAGAAAGAAAGAAAGAAAGAAAGAAAGAAAGAAAGAAAGAAAGAAAGAAAGAAAGAGAGAGAGAGAGGAATGGATGGAGAGGGCATCAATACAGCCAGGGCCAGACCATATGGAAACACTATGGGTTTTTACGAGAGACGAGAGCAGTGGGGTGGATGTGCATAGAAGTGGAAGACTTCCTTACTGAGCCCAATTCAAAATAGTTGCTCAATTAAGCATGATTCCTTTTCATCTTTTTGTCTCTTTTTAGATCTGCCTAACATCTCGCTTGTGCTTGCTGTGTTCAAACCAGACAGAAATCTCAGACAATCGGCTCCCTTTTGACCTGGTGATGACTTCCCAGGTACCATCAAACACATTTAAAGCCCACCTCAACAAACATTCGTGGGTCCTACCACTATTAGTTTCTCAGCCAATGCCTCATTTCATCCTGTGAGTGACACTTCCCTGACAGAGAAGCAGTTCATTCGCCATAACTATCCCCTCTGGATGATGGACAGCTGAGCTAAACCTTATATTACACATCAAGCTACTGGCTAGCAGGGGGTAATAGTAAAATCAATGGTAGCAGAAGAAGACCGGTCAACAACAAAGTCTTGCAATAGTTCTGCTATATAAATCCAATGATGGTTCAGCGATACACAGAAGCATCCATGTGTTAAAGGTTGTATCAGCGATTTCAAGCCCAAAAAAGGCCCAAACATAATGATCACATTCATCTAATCTTTCCTAAAGATCCGCTAGCTGTCTGCCCCGTAAGCAGGCCGTCAAAAAAACACGTCTCTGTA
Source organism: Alosa pseudoharengus (assembly GCF_046254945.1). NCBI lineage: Eukaryota > Metazoa > Chordata > Actinopteri > Clupeiformes > Clupeidae > Alosa > Alosa pseudoharengus. The sequence continues at coordinate 29,551,869 of NW_027468870.1, read as the reverse complement.
GGCATCCTAGGCTCCAAAATCTGTACACAAAAACAATTGCTACCAACAAAAGTTGGCAACTCACTCAAAGGCAAAATAAAGTGTTTCAACCAATAACCGACGAGATGCGCGTTTAGGAGAGTTTTAATTGCATGGGAGGGAGGGGGAGGGAGTAGCGAGCTAGCTCTCTGTTTTGTTTGAACATCAACAGAAGTGACGTATCACCGCTATCGCTGATACAACCTTTAAGTAGTGAATTGTGATTCATCCCACTGCAGTCTTGTTTGTATTATATTTGTATTGGACAGTAGTGAATATTTACAATGATAAACTGATTTTTACAAGGATTCTCCTTGTTTTGATAACTGTAGATATAAAAGTTCTCACGGTGTTGTTAGAGATACCACTATATACTTGCATTGTGTATAGCATAAAGTACCAGTTGTAGTGTTTAAGGAAAAAGGACTTCAGGACATACTGTATTATCTTGCTAAGTATGTTGGAGAAGCTAGTACACATCATAAAATGGTGAAGGCAGCCTTGCATTTTTAACAAAAAAAATGAGACACACTAGCTTTGTGTTCAGAGTTCTTCATGGTTCATATATGATACATGCATTTATATTTAACATACATTACTCAGATTATTTGGGCAAAGACCAGATGAACGGAGACACTTAGAGCTCTGACTAAAGAAAAAGGAATGAGAAGAATGAATGCCACTTGTTTCACTCTGAGAGGTAAACAAGAGCCTATGGAGATAGATGCCTTTAGAGGAGCCTGTCTCTCTGTGGTGATTGGTGTCCGAGCTCTGTGAGAGGAGAGCGGAGGAGAGAGTGGAAATATGGCTTCCCATAAGAAATGTGAAAGTACAGCATCAAGTTGTTTAGCAGGTCTGTCACCAGCTGTCAAATACCAAGTGATACCAAACTTCCAAGGCAATTAGTAGTAGCCACAGAATATCACCATCATTTTTGTATGATGAAACTTCTCCAGTGTTGTCACTGTCATTTAGAATGGGACTCGAGAGTGAGAAATGAAGTCATGTCTATATCTCTCCGACAGTAGAACAGAGACTGACGTTAAAGTAAGACGGTGGACTTACTGCATAACTACATGAAGACGTTTTCAGACTATGAGAAAATAATAGTAATCTTCCCATTCAGCTTTGCTCTTAATTACACATAATTGCTTAATTCCCAAATCTTCTGGATTATAAAGACCAGATAAAGACCAGATAAGGCATTAAAGCATGCAGTATTATAAGATTTAATTTGGAAAAGAAGACACAAAGGGTCCTCTATTTCAAAGAAAAAGGCTGGACATTTGTGTAGTTTCTCTAGTGTTACATACAGACTTCATCACGAGATGATGCAACTGTCTTTACGTCCTCCTGAGATATCAAGCAGAAACAGAGTTCACTGTTTCACATTTTCATCCTACCAAGATAAACGGGGACTGATTCGTAATACCACATTTGGTCTTTGGAGAGCCCACTGTTTTTTTAGGAGGGTGCTGTTTATAGAGATCTTCTCTGGGACTCTACAACATCAAATACAGGATGGAAACCCACAAAAAGACTATAATTACATATTTATACTGTATTTGCACTTATGTAAACAGTGCAAGCTAACCGCCCCTAAGTATGCCCTGATGTTTGTTTACTGTTTGTTTTTCTATTGCTTACTCTATTTGAGTTTAGTTTGATTTTTTCCTGAGTCCTAAAAGGAGAGTGAAGAGCGCTGCTGTTTTGAAGAGGATCTGTAAACAGAACTGTGGTACAAGCTCATATCCGGTCATAGAAACTGCACGTGCCCAAGGGGTAACGGCTCTGGGGGTAAATCTCGGTTCAGGAGCCTCACCTGGATCCACTTATCTGGCACGGCCATGGCCAGCCGGTAATCAAAGCCCAGGCCTCCCTTAGTGATGGGTCTGCACAGGCCTGGCATGCCAGACACGTCCTGGCACAGAGGAGAGGAGAGGGAGGGAGACGACATCAAATCAAACATAATGACAGAGTGCTGCAGATCAGCAAGCATCAAACATCAGGTGCAAGTTAGAATCCTACTCAGATAAAAGATTTTTTGGGAATGTAAAAGATGATAATTAAAAGGGTACTTATAGTAAGATGTGGGTGTGCCACTACTGAGTTTGAGCCTGGACTTAGCTACCTCCAAACCTCAGCTGATGCAGTTCATCCAACATCTTACAGTATTTTTTGTAGAAATTGGTGCCCCCCCCCCCCCTCGCTCTTTGATTAAAAACATGATTGTGTGATGAAAAGGCTGGTGTCTTGTAGGCCTTATACAGGATAGTAATTCATCACATTTCTGGTGACGCGCCCCCCCCCCCCACATACTTTCATTCCCTCTCTATCTCTCTATCTCTGTCTCTCTCTGCATACCTCTGCGATGGTGATGCATTCTGGGTAGAGAGTGTGGAGGACATGATTGGACACCATCAGGTGCACCACTGCGTCCTCATCCACATGCATGCCGAAATATTCACTGTAGCCTCCACCAAATGACATGCCTGTGTCAACGAAATCATGCTGTAACAACATACAGTGTTGTTCTTCTCTATAATGCAAAAGTATAGGATTGAGTTGAATGTATTTAGTTCGACTACACAGTTTAATGTATTAGTTTGACTTTTATCTAACACCTGGGAGAGAATGGTTACACATGAATTTAATGTTTATTAGGTTGATTGAATTAATCAAATGATGACAGCTTTCTGTTCTGGAAAGTGGAGACAGACGTACCCATTCCATGATGGTGGTACAGCATGGATGTGACTCCATCGAAGCGGAAGCCATCAAAGCGGTACTCCTCCATCCACCAGCGTAGGTTTGACAGCAGGAAACGGAAGACCTCCCAGCTGTTACAAAAAAAAACACAATACTGCCCTTACAAACATCATCACACTGCTAATGCAGATAACAGAGAACACTGACCTTACAAGTTCAAGTTTATCATTCTTGTGCAGAACATATGAAGAACAACTGCACAAAGAGATGCTTTGTGAGACCCAGGTATTCCACATTTATACATGACCTCCCATTACTGCCTTGCACTGCGGTGGGCAGTCATTGGAAGCAGCACCCACAGTTTGTTTTCTTGACTAACAGTGTGACAGATGGTACTCTGTCTTTCTTTTTCCAACTCCAAAGCAAGCCTAAAGATCCCACACTGCAGGATGAATGCACTCTGAATAAATACACAGTCACCTTTCGTCACCGTGGACAAATATATGCAATCCTGAGAGGAACACCAACTGCCAAGGGTACACAGCACATTACAGCTTGTTAATGAGTCATACAGTACACACACATACGCACACACACATACACCCTCCAGAATTATTGGCACCTCTGCTAAAGTAGACTAAAAACCGGTATTAAAAACAATCTGTTGGTGATTTATTGTAATCTCACAATGAAAAAAAATATGAAATGAAATGAAGCAAATTTATTTTGAGAAAAAGGAAAATCTCATAAAGAAATAAATATTTTTAACTAAAACACGTTGCTCACAATTATTGGCACCCCTGAAAAATCTTATATACAAAACCAGAAGCATTTTCCTACCTAATTTCAATTTATTTAAGTTAATCAGAGTGTCTGAACTTTCAGAAGTAGTTCATGACTTTCTTTTTCACTATGGTATAAAAATAAAGTCACACAGACTAAATCCTCTAGTCATTTTTCAACATTGGAAAGACAAGAGAATACACTAAATCTAAATAAAAAGAAAGTGTGTTGACATTTGTCAGAGAATATCTATGACAACTAGGTACTTTGTTGAAAATGCCTATATTTACAGTTAAAACAATGATTAAAAATGTCTAATTATCTGGAAATGCGACAAACAAGCGTGGACAAGGACCCATGGTTATCTTGCCCCCACGTACAGTATGGAGGATGGTAAGATAGGCAAAAAATTCCATAAGAACCACTGTTGGAGAGTTACAGAAAAAGGTACCAGAAATACCTCCACCATACCTTTTTCTGTAATCAGAGTTACAGAAAAAGGTATGGTGGAGGGGCTGTGCTATTGTGGGGCTGTTTTTATTTCCAAAGGCCTTGGGAACCTAATTAAGGTGCATGGTATCATGAACACCAAGAAAACCTGAACATTTTCAAAATCATCTCTCATTTTGAATTGAATTTCATCTGTCAATCTCTGCCAAGACACTAAAAGTTGGACATGATTGGATCATTCATCAGGTCAATGAACCAAAACAAATGTCCAGATCAAAGCAAATATTGTTTGCTGAACACAAAACCAAGCTTCAGACATTGCCATCTCAATCCCCTGATCTAAACTCCATAGGAAAAAAGCGGGGTGAGTCAAAGAGGAGAATGCAAAATCCCTTGTTTTGTATTCTCCAACATTACAAGAATATTACAAGCTGTTTTATTGGCAAAGGGAGGCTTAAGAAGGTATTACAGTACAAGCAGGGGTGCCAATAATTGTGAGCGACGTGTATTTGTTAAAAATATTTATTTCTTTATGAGATTTTCCTTTTTCACAAAATAAATTTGCTTCCCTTTAGGTTGGAATTTTCCTAATTTTTATTTATTGTGAGATAAACAATAAATAATCAACAGATTGTTTTTTATACTGGTTTTTAGTCAACTTTAGCAGTGGTGCCAATAATTCTGGAGGGTACTGTATGCACACACACATACACACACACACATGCACACATGTGCGCCTGCGCGACACACTGATATGCACACAGGCACGTACACACACACACAGAACATATTCCTAGCCATCACAAAGCCTGTCAGTCAGCTTTGGCACTGGAAATGAATGTGTTCATTCTGAACCTGGAATGTGAACCTGATGAAGCAAACTGCGAAACGCGTTGTTCATGCCAAATAAAGTCAGCAAAATATACCCTCCAGTGTGCGATGCATACTAGTTTTTGACTTTCTAATACAGAGCCCGTTGCACTCATCAGCATTCCGGGTCTTAGCTTTCCATTCTCATCATAGGGGATCTGGTCAGCCAAGGCCAGCAATTTCAACTTGGTCGCTCTAACCAAACACAACTTCAGCTGGCTCCATGCAATCTCAGTACACATGGCCATCTGGGACGGTGGCAGATGCACCATCGTCGGATTCTTTTCTTTTCCCGTCAGTTTCCTCTCCCAAAGACATTCCACAGCTCTCAAGTTTCCCCGCAGTATTTGTCAGCTTCTCAAAATACCCATAAGGCATTGCAGCTCCTGTTGTTTGGCCTAAGGCATGACTCCCAGCATTCATCTGTCCTCCCATATCACACCCCCCCCCACCCTCCCCCATCTCAGCCCCCAGCCTTCCCCTGTTCATATCTCCTCTTCAGCACTGATCCTTCACAGATGCTCCCTGAAGCAGGCTGGTTATAATGCAGGTGTCACAGACTTCACTGCTGTCTTCACAGAATTGCATTAATAGTCTGCAGCAGTATCTATCTGAATATACAGTATTCATGTATAAGATACTGCTCTATACTGTTGAATACATGCATGCATACAACTTACCAGTCTAATACCAGTATTTACTGGATGTTTCGGTAGGCTACTATATGTGGGGAAATATTTTCCATGAATCAAAGCATGATCATCTTGCATTCCAGTAGTTGACTCTTTGTTAAATGAAACTGAATTAAAAATTCATATATACATATTCAAATTTCTAGCGTTTCTGGCGTAGGGTTGCTGATCTGAGCTGTTTTGCTCAATATTACATCATTCCATGACTGTTAAATAAATGAAGGGCATTGCATGGATTCATATGCCGAGTAGTATCCATAGCAGCAAGACAATCAAGATCTCCTAAAAAGTAGCACTGAAGATAGAAGAATGGCATTCTTACACCTGCTTTATTTGTAATGGTATGGCCCTTAACTCCCTATCATAGACCAAGAGTGGTTTGTTGTGTCCATCTAGTGACACAGGAGAGAGAAAAAGGTGACCAGCTACTGTTGATTTTCAATGAGAGTTGGCGAGTCACAGCAAGAGACAAGGGGCCATTGCATCACCAACTATGTTAACTCTTTCCTAGCCAATGGGGTCTAATAGGACCAGTGTCTGTGTCAAATTTCTGTGGTGCTAAACGGAAAAGAGACACGGACTCCCCCTAGATGGGACACCAGTCCATCGCAGGTGACCCCCAGCCAAAGCTGGTGCCCATTTTACAGCGGGTGGACTGAGACCACGGAGATGAAGTGCCTTGTCCAACATCAAGTGACCATCTGGGATTCTTTTGATTGCCAGTCTAACTCTGCTGGGTCCACTGCTGTCTGTAGAGCTATGAAACACTTTTCTGAAGAAGAATACAAAAAAAAACCCCACAAACTTTCATCTGTTGCATCAATAATTGATTAGAGACATTGGCCCAGTGTGCTGTGATTTGAGATGACCCCCACTTTCCCTCTGGACTGAAGATGGAGGCCCTGGTGTGTGTGAGTGTGTGTGTGAGTGTGTGTGTGAGTGTCCTGCAGTGAGGGCCGGAGGTCTGACAGCGAACCCACAGTGTGATAACCGACCCCCCTGAAGAGAAGATCATCTGGCCCTCACTGGTGCTTATCTTAGAGCCAAGGCTTTCTGTGTGTGTGTGTGTGTGTGTGTGTGTGTGTGTGTATGTGTGTTGGGGTGAGCGTGTGTGTGTGGGTTCGGGAGAGCATGTGTGTGTGTGTTGGGCTGTGTTGCAATCATCATGGGCTTCAGAGCAGTTGGCATCAGTGACAATCAATAAGACTTGCGGGATGGCCACAGAGGCTTAGGCGGTCAGTCAGAGCCTTCCTGACCACACACAGTGATCTACACACTTATTCTCACTCTCTCTCTCTCTCTCTCACACACACACACACACACACACACACACACACACACACACACTCTCTCTCTCTCTCTCTCCCTCTCTAACACACACACACACACACACTTTCAAAAGCCCATTAATCATGTACATAAAAAAAATGTAAAAATAGATAGATAGATTCCAGACGGAGTTCAAAACACATTCATACATAAACATGCAACACACACTCCCAAACACACACTCCTTAAGTGGGATATCACTGGACAAACAAGACCCTTTGGTCCATGGAGACTCAATTAGACCCAGTTAAATTAGATCTGCTGGACTGCTTAATGGGTTGAGCTCCTTTACATGTCAAAAGAGCTCAAGTGTTGGTTTCAATGGCTGCTTAGGATACTCCAATGATTTCATTGCTTGTGCTTTGCAAAATGTGTAAAATGTACAGTTCCTCATTATTGCTAGAATTCATTCGTTATTGTTCACATTGATGTTGTTGTTGTTAACATAATTACAACGTATTCTGACAAAGTACGACCTGGAATACATATTTTTATACAAGATAAGAATGCTGGTATCGCACTTCCCTTACTATGCAGTGGAAATACAGTTGTAGAATGCCAATATTTAGTTAGCAATTCTCTCCATCAGAGGGACAAAATGTATTGATAATAAACATTTTGGGTACATGCAATTATTTGTGAAATACTGTGATACGTCCATACAAAATCACCCCACTCCACCCATCTGTGACAAATCAACGTGTTGATATATAAACATACCTAAAACAGATTGTCTTTCCTGCCGCAGGGAAAGCTGGGAACGGTATGGAAATGAGTGACAGATAACATGATATGATGAGATTCCCAGTGTACTGCATCTCTGTGACTATGACTATAACACCCAAACAGGTACAGAGGTGAGAAGGATGGTGTGTGTGTCTGTGTGTGTGTGTATGTGTGTGTGTGATTAATGATTGATTTCTACATTGGATAGACCCTTACTGTAAATCAGGGTGTACCTCTGTTGAGACTTAGGCCCGTGGCAATAGAGGAAATATCACTTCAGGCTCACTGTATGTCTATGTATGTATGTATACTGTATATGTTTATGTATATTTTTATGTCCCCCTGGAGCAATACCGGGTTAAGCGCCTTGCTCATGGGCACACCAGTGGCAGTCGGGAATGGAACCTACAACTTCCTGTTGTTCCTTAGCCACTACACTACCACGGCTCTGCTTTACTTATTTCTAAACCCATCCTGCTGCTTAAATAGCCATTTTAAAAAGCTGTTTAAAATGTGTCGTCTCCCTTCTCTATTGCTTCTGCTTGGATTTATAACTTGTACATTACGCCAGACCCAATCATGTCAAATAATGCAAAAGAAAAAACAAAACTTTCTTTGCAAAGTTTTGAAGGACAGAATCAAGTAATATATAGCTTTGCTGCAGCAGGGTTTGCATTTGTTTCATGTCTAACACTGATGGAAAGGGTCAGAACAGCATGTTCAGTGCAACACACTCTGTGAAGTATCTTCAGTCCAGAGAAAAAAAAAAACGTGAGATGGCAATGAAATCTTTCCACTTTGTTTTGAATGTGTGTTTTCACTCGAAGGGGCGCGTGGAAAAAACAACCCTCTCATTAGAGAACGGCAATTAACATCAAACCGCTACTGGAGCCCAGCTCCGGCATTACCCAGCGGCATTCTGATGGAGTACACAATCAGTTTGAAGGGAAGTGACAGAATTCATGCTGCTATGACTTACTCCTTAGATCAAGGATAACAAGATTGTTTTTGTTCACCAGTAGCCATACAGACAAATACATGCACGCGGACACGTACACACACGTACACACGCACATATGCACACACACACACACACACACACACGTTAATCTCAGGGTGTTCGATGAATCAATTGTGTTTCCATAGAGAGACTTGTTGCCGAGTTACGACATAAACTTTGACCCTTGGATATTTGATTCCTTTCGCTTTGTACTTTTGTTTTAACCTCATCAGAACACAACTATCAGGCAGTGATTCAGATGTGTATTACTATAAAGCATTTCCCGCTGCAAAAAGCAGTTTATATACAAGTGAAGTTGGATTTGTTTGTATATTTCTGCCTACCTTGATCTACGACTAATTAAAATTAAATAAAAAACATGTTCATCACATAAGGACTGTTATGTGAACTTCTGATCAGCTAGTTATTAGAGACTCTCTTAATTATGACTCTGTGGACTCTGAGAGCAGCTACCAATGGTCATTAAGAGTGTGGCCTCATATGAAAGGCGATGGAGAAGTCACTGTAGTCCCTTGCATCTGTAGCCAATTTGTCCAAGTGGGGGAATGATTGACATAAGCAAGAGATAGTAAATGTGTGAGTTTGTGTATATATGTGTGTGTGTATGTATGGGTGTGTGAGTGAGAGAGAGAGAGTTAGGAGTGAGAGAGAGAATCTATGTTTTCTGTTTCTGCCCAGTAAATCAACAGGATAGCGTGTGTGTTTATCTTCAATGGACATGAGAGAGAGCGCACGAGGAGGTGAGAGATAGAGTGGGGGGGATGTTGTTAGAGAGACAGAGAGAGAGAAAGGAGAGGGAGGAGAAAGGGAAGGAGGGTAGGAGGAGAGAAGGGGGGGGGGTCCCCCTGTTCATCATCAAGGGCAACAAAGGCAAGACCCACGGCCAATCAGCAAGTCTCATTTACAGCACAGAGGCGTCGTCGGCCTCAGCCGCATCAGCAGCCGGGCGCAGATGAAAGCCTCCGCAGACACCAATCAAAACAATACAGCCACTCAACTCCATTTCCGGCGGTCGCAAAAAATAATTGTCTCGACAAACACCAAAAGGAAAACAAAAAATAACAAAGCCTTCAAAAAGCAAATCTGAAATACAGATTAACAGACAAAAAAGGGAATTCATACATAAACAAACAAATTACATGAAAACACTTTGAACGCTTTCGTTGTTTCATTTCATTGATGCGTAGACTTTGTTTATGAGATGTACTGCATAGCTAATTACCTCATATCTTAAGTATAGCCGCAATTAGTTTTGGTGCTCTGAATAGGAAAAAAATGTCTGTCCAAAACAATCAGCATCATTCAGCATCATCAATGATGAGATTCAGAAGATCAAATGCTGCTTCTTACTGGAACTATCAACTTAGAGTCAACCAATGTAACAGGGTTCCATAGTACAGTAGGTGTTGTGAACTAAGCTTAATAAATAATTTTTTTTCTATTAGGACCTGTCACAATCTCAGTGACAGACACTAATGCAGGCCTTTAAATCAGAGTTGAGGAGCATCAGACATGGCAGGAGTGTTTGCCATTAAACTGTCCATCACATGGATCCACAGCTCCATACGCTATAGAGCTGATGACATAGAGGTGCCAGTCCCTACAGACGTCCATCCCAGCGCTAATGAATGTGAATGCCTCTCTGGGAAACCCTGAAGAATAATCAGGTGATTTGAAAGAGAGAGAGACGCAGACGCAGAGAGAGTGTGGCAGCTGCGATACTGCCGACGATAACAATAACAATGCAAGGGCCCATTAGTGCAGAAGGGATGGAGAGAGGGTGGAAGAGAGGGGAAGAGAGAGGGAGGGAGAGAGGGATTGAGTGACACCTGAGCAATCACAAAGGAAGTCACTCACTTCACGACACGGCGCCACATCACGAGGCCGACGGCACACACTAACAGCAGGGCAGAGACGGGCGTGGACACAAAGCGTTCCCGTCACACGCTCCTCTTTTCAAGTTCATACGCGAGACTCATCACGGTGATACAGCAGTGACCACCCACGGACCTCGGATGAAAAGACTCAACATGGATTGTTGTTGGTGAGGCAATGCCTGTCCTCCTACGGGGTTGTTACACTTCTTTTTCGTCTTCCCCGTCGTTAATGGTCTCATTAAGGAGAAGCTGGGCTGGAGGTACAAACACTCTAATGGTGGTGTGATCTATCAGCTGTGTAGTTGAGGGCAAATTGATTTTGAAACAACACCATAAAATAGACTCCGAGAATCGTTCCAGTTAAGGTAAACTTCTGTTCTTCAGGAAACTTCTATATGCAGTAACTTTATAAAGGCAGTCTAGTGACTTTATATCATAGATAGGTGCTGCAGTTCATGAACTTCATTTTCATTTATGAATTTGGCAGTGTTTTCTTTTTTATCCGAGGTCACTGTAAAACTGAGATAGAACTCAAGGAATTTAAAGTTCATAGAAAGAAACATAAAAAGAAAAGTGCCATAAAATCACACCTCACTCTCACCAGACGGAAGACCCAGGAGGCTATGAAGTTGAAAGGTAGTGAAACTGTAAGAGAAAGACTCATTTTTTAAAGCAGGGGGATAAAAGCGTGTCAGGTGCAGAGATGATCACAAAAGAGTCAGATCTTCAGCTGCCCTCTGAAGATGGAGAGGGATTCTGCAGAATGTGAAACTGGCAACACATTCCAACACATCATGAGCATATAGACGCGTCTAGATTAAGACGTTATGTCACGAAGTGGTGGCACTGGCAGATTTAATTTTGTCTATGACTACACGATAGTAGAATACTCTAGTATTGTTCTAGATGACAACTTAATGTGAGCAATTTTTTAAGCTTCCAATGAAGACAAATATAGGCTGGTTTATTTCTTCAGACCCTGAAGAAAGACCAGACCTTTTGCCATCCACGGAACCATCCGAGAGGGTTTGACCAAACAACAGATGCTACCAGATATACAGGAAGAGCTGAGACCAGCTGTTAGCCATATTTGATCAAAGCATATCAGGTAGGGTCTTCAGCTGTTTCCTGAAGATTGAGAGGGTTGAATTAGAACCTGTGAAATTGGCTAAGGACTATATAAGAACCATAGGAAGCGATTACGAGGGAAACTTTGTTGCCCTAAAGGCCATAAGCATAATGTTTCGTAATAGAAAGGTAATAGAAAACGTCCCCAGATTAAGGCAGAAGAAGTACACTGTCCGGTCGTCTCTCTCACCTGGAGTAGTTGAAGAGGCGGCTGCCCCAGTGTGAGTGCTTGCCCCGCGACCCGGCGTGGAAGAAGCACGAGTCAGTGCCGTCGAACTGGTTGAGGCCGTCGTCTGTGTTGCTGGAGGCGTGACTGTGGACCACGTCCAGAACGACGGCCAGGCCCAGGGAGTGGGCAGTGTCCACCAGCCTCTTCAGGTCCTCAGGAGTCCCAAAGCGACTGAGGGGCAAAAAACACACACACACACACACACACACGCACACACACACACACACACACACACACACACACACACACGAAGAGCTGCATCAGAATGGATGGGTGGATACTGCACAGAATTTAACACCTCACTTTATATTGCTTGGCTCATAATAAGTATGCCATTAGTAAAATAACATATAGATCAACAAAGAGTAACAGATCAATGATCAGAATAATTACAGGATTGGGTTCATAATGTATGTACTGCTGTTATATCTAATAATGATAGAGTGTTACACTGGATCTATGATATAGCCACAGTGTTTCAAGATCTGGGATTAAAGCGGGTATAGTCACAAGGGGTCCCAAGAAATCATATACAGTAGTAAATCAGTTCTCAGTAGTATTGGCATTACGATAAGAGGCTAGGTGTATGCACTAAAATGTGCTAAATACTGGGAGTAGAAGATAAGGCACAGATGGAAAAATCTGATTGATGAAATAATAAAACAAGTGATTAAATATTTTACAGGCATATAACACCAACCATAAAACCCTGAGATAAAAAACAAAATACTTTAGTCCTCATTATTTTTCACTGCCATCTGTGCTATAGCACCACATACTTTGTGATCTCTTGTGCAAAACAAAATAAATAAATGCTTCAGAATATGGATTCAACTGTATTAAGCAGTTAATACCAAAACTTAAAAAAAATAAAAATCTAAATTCAACAGGCATTTGGGAAACATATTCAATCTCGCACACAGGATAAAAAACTGGATTGGAGACTTAGGGAGAAAAGGTATGATCAAACCTCCCCTGCCCTTCATCTCCCCTGCGGCTTTCATTACATGCTTTTCTCTTAACACAGAGAGGCGGAGGAAGAGAGAGAAATGGGATAGGGAGAGAAGGAGAGAGAGAGAGAGAGAGAGGGAGACAGAGTGGTATGAAGGGAGAAAGAGAGAGAGGGAGAGAGAGAGGGACAGAGATAGATAAAAGAACGAGAGAGAGAGGGAGAGAGAGAGAGGGACAGAGATAGATAAAAGAAAGAAAGAGAGGGAGAGAGAGAAAGAGAGAGAGAGAAAATACACTGGTAATATCCCCCTACTGCTTCCTCCGCGAACCAGAGAGGATTGGGTTTTAAATGTCTTTGAGTGATCAATCATGGATGAAATTACTCTGCATACATTGCACTTTATCTAGCCTTTCTCCGGCAGAGAGGACTGGCCGGGACAGACCAATGGGCTACCAGAGAGCTGATAGAAAAAACTCAAACTATGTTTACTCTTCCAACCAAATACGCAATATTATTTCATGGGAGTTCATTTGAGATATATAGTCTTTTGTGTTTACTGCCGTTCTTCCACACCGCTGTCATACTCTATTTCAGGATTAATAGAGGCAGATACAGCAGGAAGGATCCATGCCCTTGATAGTTTTATAAGCCTAAGTATCAAGGGAGGTTTGAACGCATAGCTGGCTTCAGTGCCATAGCTGGGAGCTATCCAGTGTAGTATGCTACTCTAGGCCATTGAGAGCTGTCCAGTGTAGTATGCTACTCTAGGCCATTTAGAGCTGTCCAGTATAATCTCTTATACGGCTACCACTGTAGGCTACTGGGAGCTAGCTAGCGTGCCCCTCTACTCTGAGCCACTGGGATTCAAGATGTACAAGAAATGTATGTATTTGTCCTACTGTATGTGCCATTGTAGAGGTTTAGTGGAGGCTGTGCAAAGGGCTCGATGATGATTTAAGCCCCCACCGTCGACTTCAAGGCAGCGCTGCGACCATCGACTTCAAGGCACCTAACCCTAACCCTTGCCTAATCCTAGTGCCTTCCATGCAGAGCTGCCTGGAAGACGACGTTGGAGGATTAAAACACCAAAAGGCGTGCAAAGGAAAGAACTTTACTGTAGACCACATAGAGCCTCATTCAATTAAATGAAATTAAATGATTCTTGTACAAGCAGATAATGCAGTGTGAAACAAGGAGTCAATGGACAACCTCATTTCCTGAAGACATAAGTACGAAAACTAATGCTGCATGCCAGCAGTGAGTAGGTTAGCAGCTAGTTGTTTAATGCATTATATAACCAATAATGGCAGCATGCCACTGTTTTGTCATAAAATGTCATACCAGCATGTGGCATTTGCCATAATGTTTAGGATGTCATTCTTATGATTAAGGGTTCAGGGGATTTATTTCTGAAATACTCCCCAGAAACAAATTTAAAATGGGAGGAAGATGGAATCTGCAGAGCTGTGGAGTACAAGAACACCACAGGGACTTATAAAACAAACCACAAAATAAACAAACAAGCATTACTGAGCGCCATTATTCACGGCAGACCCAGACTGAGTTGATAAAAAGAAACACAAGGTCATTTCAATTGTTTTGTCTGCATAATAGGAACAATCATGAGTGTTTGAATATATTACCTGGAGGCGGCGAAGAAGTTGGTGACTTGGTACCCAAAGCTTGCATAATATGCATGCTCCATAACTGCCATAAGCTGAATGCAGTTGTAGCCTTGCGAGGATACAAGCATAGGATTAGGGACACGACACTGCTGTTTGAAATGCTTTTGTGTAGGTGACTGCATCCAGGTGAGTGATTTACTCATGTTGGTGACTGCATCCAGGTGGGTGAAGTATCATTAACAAAAAACTCAATCTCATCAAGAATGTTAAGGGATGTTAGATAAGTAAAAAGGGCTCCTTAAATTATTTCAATTCAGGTTTAATGTAAGTGTAACAATATATATAGACTACACAGATGGATAGGTGGATGGATAGATAGAAAGAAGGATATCTGAGGGATTAGAGAGAGAGAATTCAGAGCCTATCCTTCTAGCCTCTCTACTGGAGCTGGCCTGAAGGGCTCAGCCTTGTGACCAATCCAGTTATAGCCAGGTCTGTCTGTGAGAATAAGAACTGTTTGAACCACAGAATAAGACAACAGCATCTGCGGGAACAGCCTTAAGCATATCACAGAGACTCAGAGGGGATGACCACCGAGGCCAACAATGACCCACTTACTGCAACTGCCTGCCTGATCTACAATGCTGGCCTGCCAAACTCGGTGGGAAATGTCTTCTAGTTTAAGAGAAAGAATGTGGAAATACAGGCCAATTCCACACTGTTTATATATTGACTGTACTTGCATTATACATTATACAATCTATATTGCAATTAAGAATAAGCTAGTGCTATATAACTATTAGGATACATATCAGTTCATATAGTAGTATATGAATATGCATGTTAAACAGTTTGATTTCAAATTATTAATGGTACTCAAATGGGATGTCACAATCAAAATCAACAGTGCTTCATCAAATGTCATATTCTCCAACACATTCTTGCCTTTGAAACAAAACAACTCTGCTAAATACCAGCGTCATAGTTCACACACACACACGCACACACACACGCCACGTCTTGCACGAACATGGTCAAACAAAACAACACAGCAGGACTCGTGCATTCTGGAACGAGGAAAAATACAGGGCATACGAGGCAGTCCACAGAGTGCTCCAGCCAGCCAGGCTAGCAAGGACACCCGGAGAACAGACACACACAACTACCCTATGACCTCTCTGCTCTGAGCTATTCGCTCACCGGACATCAGGTCTTCTCATGGTTGACCAATAACAACAACTGTGTTAAATAATATTTCAATTAACACATGCATGTCACAGTAAATGTTGTTGAGAAAGAGAGAGGGAGAAAGAGAGAGAGAAATACACATCCAAATGCACAGGTGTTGAGGGAAACCAGTGGGCTTTGAGGGCCAAGTGGCACACACACACATGTCGAGTAACAGGTATGAAATCCTGTTACTGTGCTGGGGAGCTGCCCTGCGATGGCCAAGCTATCATGTACAAGAGCCAGCTGGGAGACCTGGCTGGCACCAAGCATGGCACACACATACAGTACATTCACACACACACACACACACACACACACACACACACACACACACACACACACACACACACACAAAATGGTCTAACAGGTGATCACACAGGAGGGCTTTATATCTCACAGATTAATTAAGGTCATGTGGCCAATGATCTCGCCAGAACTCACCCAAATCCTTAATGCGGGGAAGCACGTTGAGTGTGAAGTTTTTGTAGGTGGCGATCTTCTGCTCGGACGAGGCGATGCCCACGTGAGCCTCATAGATGCGAAGACTGCGAGGCTTTTGGGGCCGGGCATGCTGGTGCTGGACATGACCCATAAGGAAAGCACTGTCAGGTCTCTTTCTCTCACAAATAAGTCTGTTCATTCAATTCAATTCAATAAAGCGTTATTGGCACGAACGTCACAGTGACATTATTGCCCAAGCTCGTACATACACACATTAAGAAAGGATAAAAATGTGTACAAATTTGAAGTTAAGACAGAACAACAGAAACACAATTCAAATAATAATCACAAACATTTGTGATATTTGTGCATCGTTGACATGACAAGAGTTTTGTGTTGTCAAAGCAGGTACAGACATACATAGATGAATGAATAGATAAATTCATAAATTAAAAATAATAATATTACTATTTAGACTCATACCTCTCTCTCTCTTAAAAGCTCAATCAGTAGATTTCCTCTCTATGATTTCTTAATAAGTTGTCATGTAACATTCATTGCATGATACGTTCTTTCTTCTTTTCACCACCAGTAGCCAGCAAGCACATCACATCAGGAGCCTTTGATTGGCCTTACCTTCACTTACCATAATGAAATGATCACTCATGTGCCTTTTACTGCCAGAGATATTAATGAATCCATAATAAGCCAATCACACTGTCAACTAGTAACTCCTTTTCATTTCTATGAACTCTCTGAAGCATTCCATAGTCCCCCACTGTTAACCTTACCATGTAAGGGTGCATCGGATCCCAGTGAATCCAATCATATGTAACGGAATCCAGCCTTTTTGTGACGTACTTGGCCCAGGGGGATATCCGGAATACGTATTCTCCCTCTTTGGTTAATATAACAAGCTGGACACAAAGGAGAGTAAAATTAGTGAAAACCAGAACAATTATTTTCAGTTATACAATAATGTTTACAATAAAGACTCCATTCTTTTTTTTTTCAGTAATAGTCATACGAGTCCCACAATCCACCAAAATGTCCAGCCCAAATCACACCCATTGCTTTTAGTTACCCAATTAACTACACGACAACTTCACTCTGAGAGAGTACACAGTTTTGGTTGCAGGCCTTCACAACACAAAAATATGACTCATGTCAGCATGGTAAACCGATGGGCAGCAGGTGAGGTACATGCCCTGTTTCATCTGGACAACTGTTTGACGCATGCAGAGGTGGTCAATGTCTGATGATGTCAGATTAGGGCGGGGAGGCATGGCATGCGGAGAGAATGGCTTAATTGCTGTTCTCGGCCTCTCGAGGGAGGCCTTAAAGATTGGCGCACATCAATGAGAGCCGAGCGGCAGTCTACCTCCTATGGATGTGTGGCTAAAGCGTGGGCGCACCGAGGAAAAAAGGAGAAGTTGTCATGTCTCGCACAGATGGATGTTAGGCTCAGGAAAAGAAATGAGACGACCATGGGTGGAGGAATCATCTGTATGCATCATGGCCATTTTCCAAACAGGCGCAAATAACAGCAAACATTGTCGGTAAAGACATGATATTGTTGTAACTATTAGGGAAAGCTCCTTTTAGTCCCCCCACAGACTTCACACACATGTGCAGACATAAACTAGGGTTGGGGCATCTTGGCCTTGTTGTTGAGGCATCTGGTAGATCATATTTGGTGCAATATTGAAAGCAAACCCCTTTTACGACCCAATAACATACGAATAAAAGACGAGCAGTTGCTGAATCTTTGGATTTTTTTTTCTGAAGAAAGCCTGGTGGCTGTGAATCATCATTACATGATACTGGAAGGAAATCCATGAGTATGGCAGCTAAACTTAATTTAGTACCAGATCTCTCAATTCAAAGTCACATTTAATTTTGGCCACGTAACACTGCAGAAATTTTAGTGATCATCTATGTATGATTGCAGTCCATATCAATTCAATTATTTTTATGTAACCTCCTGACATCACCAGATAAAAAATTCAACTGCCAGTGGAGTTTCTTTTTTTTGGTGTCTTTAGATTCATCAGCATGTCTTCACTGTTATGTTTGCCTTTTGAAAAACAAATGGCCCATTTGTATGTGCACATTTATCTTCTGCTTGCATCATCACAGAATATGCAGGTATACATTGCATGCTAAAAGCGACTAGAGTTCAAGAGTTAGCAAATTACCATTACTTTCATTTAGACTGAATACGTGATCCAATTTTTGTTGAGCACAAGAAGTAAGCTGGGCATTTTTCAATGTCAACACAGCATCAAAAACTCTAATTAGATTTTACTTCCATCAAAGACCCCCCCCCCCCGACCACGCTACCTGACAGCACTTTTGTAACGCCTTGTGCTCAGCAGAAGCGACCTGACACATTCTCACTGCTTGACTGCTCAGAGTGATTCTGAGACATTCTAATGCACCCCGCAGTTCAAATGCAGCCTTCAAAGCAGTTTGCCCCAAAAGGAAAAAAAGAAATACATACGTACATACATAAATTCATGTATACATACGTACGTGTGTGTGTGTGTGTGTGTGTGTGCGCATATGTATATGCGTGTGTGAAATGCATGTGCTCTGATATGAGATGCATTAATACAGTAGGCTATACATTATACAGCTATGTCTCTTTCAGATACAGCCTTTGCTAGAATGCATGTTCTATAACATGACATAAATACTTGTTATGCCACCTTAAAAGGTCTGTAGGCAGGAGCACCTTGATGACCATATCTGTGTACTCCCACAACTGTGTAGCATAGCTACATACACACAGCATAGCTACATACAGTTGGGCATACAAGTGTACTGGCAGGATTTGCTAAATATTTGCCAGTTTGTGGAAAATATGATGGATCATACAGAAAACCTTTATTCTATTTAGGGATAGTAGTCAGATGAAGCCATTTATTATTGCATATTCACTGTAAATCCGACCAGTCACACTTACTCAAAATATTTGAGGAAATAAATAATTACGGGTAGCCAAAAAATGATTTATTCAATCAATATAAGCTAAAACAAATAATTTTTTTGAATACTGTATCCATCCAAGTTCAGTATACATAAAACTATGGAGCATTTTGCAGACATACAGTATCTTGCATTTCTCACAGTTGAACAATAGACAGTAGCAGATAGCAGTACATTAAACTGCCATCATCAGGGAAGACATTGATGTGCAACACAATTGGGCAAAATAAGCCTAAATGGTGTGCCATAACTTCACTTACCAGCATTCACCTAACATTTAACTGCATCTACCCACCAGCACATGTTAAAGTTTACTATAAAGACACAATCCAACATTGTATCCATATTGTATCTGTATATAAGTTCAGCCAATACTGTCAAATACACACCCTTACAAGTATATTTGATTATGTCAACACTTTGGAATCATGAGAGTAAAATCCTCAGACTTACACTCTAAGCAGCTGAGTTATGCCATCTTAAATCTTTTATTTAGGTTGACTGTGAGTGTTACTAGTGTGCCCACCCATAGTGGGAATAAAGCATACATGTCAAAGCACATCCTAAAGATTCCAAGCCACGCTCCGGCTGACCAACAAAGATTTCAGCCTCAACTGCCAGGAAAATTGGTCAGGATGCAAAGAAAAACCCTCAAGAAAAACCCTCAAGCTACTTCAGCTGAAATACAGGCTTCAGTGCGATAAAGTAGTGCGACTGCTTCAAGATCCACAATAAGGAGGCACTTGAACAAAAATGGGCTGCACTGTCGGATTGCTAGAAAAGGCAATTACTGCGTTAATGCCACTAAACAGCAAGCTTACAATATGCCAAACAGCACCTAGACGTGCTTCAGAACTTCTGGAACAGAACAGAAGTCATTTGGAGTGATGAGACCAAGAACTTTTTGGTCCAAACCATAAACGCTACATTTGGAGAGGAGTCCACCAGGCCTATGATGAAAAGTACACCAACCCTACAGTGAAGCATGGAGGTGAATCCCATGGGGGTGTGTGAGCTTAGCCTGGCTCCGCCCTCCTACGTACTTCCGCTCAACTGTCATTTTCCTTCAGTACGTCGTCTGGGGGAGGTATATTCGCAGGCCAAATTTTACCTGTCCAATCAGTGAACAGAGGGAGAGCCTGAGAACGATGACGTTGAGGTTGTGCGCTATTTTGAGCATTGAACATGAGTTTTAAACTTCAACAGAGTACCTCCCTTCAAGGAAGTTAACGCTTGGAAATGGAAAGTGGCCAGAGTCCCTGTACAAATGAAATGTACGTACGAGAGTCTGTTAGGACCAGGCTAGTGTGAGCTACCAAGGCACAGGGAATTTAGTCAAAATTTGGCATTTTAGTCAAAATTTGGCAGTATGGCAAGATGAATGAAGCATTTGCGCTCATCAGCCCAAAAGCTGTGCATTTAGACTTTCCAACATGACGACGACCCCAAGGCCAAGTCGACCCTTCAGTGGCTACAGAAAAAAGTGAAGGTTCGGAAAGTTTACAGGCAACACTTCATATTTCATGAAAGACGTCATATCTCCATTTCTGCGATTTTTATGAAAACTATCCACTGTTTAGCTTGGGATTTCTCAGGAACAGAGGCGTGTAGAAATACACGGTTTGCACCCACTGAGAGCTTAAAGTCTCACCTTTTAAACGAGCCATTGTATGTGTTCATAGCTATAACACAGAATATGCTGTGGCTGTACAAAAATCATCAACAATGGTCTAGATAGCTGGCACTCTAGGACAAAGCTTCCGAAAACAGCTTGGCATTCAATGAGTTAAGAACTAGGGGTATGTGAACTTTTGAATGGGGACTGTAAGACCAGTCTTTTTGCCAACCTTTTGCGTTCTTGAAACAGAAAAGACAATTTCATAACCAAATGCCTTTTGCTAGTGATGGGCAAATGAAGCTTTGGTGAACCACTGGAGTGTGAACCTAGCGACACTAGCTGAAAAGCAAAAAAATGGCCGCCACACAACCATTTTTCAACATAAAAGTCCTTAGCAAACCAATATTTTTGGTTACATATACTGGTTTGGGTAAGGACTTTTATGTTGAAAAATCTACATGTGGCAGCCATATTGGATTTTTTCATTAGTGTTGCTAGCTTCACACTGCTGTGGTTTAGTGGTTCACCAAAGCTTCATTTTCCCATCACTACCTTTTGCAGTCAATTTACATCTGTGGGCCAGGATTCCCAACACCCCCGCTCATGCATATACTGTACAGTAGTGGCCATTTGGCCTCTGCTCTCGCCACTCTGTTCTCAATCCTGGGCCTGCCTTGGACCACAGGAAAATATTCTGAACTCTTAAGATTTGTGTCAAAGGAGAAATTATAATCTGCTTGTGTTTTGATCAAAGGACTTCCCCTTCACTACACAGGAGGCCAAGCTAAACTAATTAGCATACAGCAAAACTCAAATCCACCAGAGCAACTACTCTGATGGTTACCTCTGCAATCACTGTAAATGTATGTTGTGAATAATACATTCATGTTTGGTCTTAAATGAATACTTGTAATGTGGGCAACAGTCTGACCATGATTGCATTACAATCTAATGTATCTGTGCATAGTTGTGGACTAAGAAATACACTGCAGTCTGTATGCATGTTTTCACACCAAGTGACCAATGTCCTGCAGGCCAGTTGGGAGGACCTTGCATATTTAAATTATCTTTGGGATAAAGCAGAGTGACTTGGTGAGAGGTGCTCTCTTCTTTCCTGCTACCAAGGCTGTGGGGAAGCTTATGCTGAGTAGACTATGTGAGTTTACTTTTACATTCAACTGAAGTGATCTTGATTACATTTACCTTTTAACACTTTGAATGCCACGCTGTTTTCGGAAGCTTTGGCCCAGAGTACCAGCAATCTAGATCAGTGGTTCTTAAACTTTTTGTCTGGCGACCCCACAAAAAAGTATGGCGAGGTCTGGCGACCCCACTTTCCCCAAACCCATTCTAAGTCCTTACTCAAATACCCCCCTCAAACGTTAACAACTAAATCAAGCAAAAACTAGAAAGCAAAGTCATTTGTTTTATTTACTCCATATGAACAAGAACCGAGAAAACCAAACAATCACGATTAAACAAGTGTAGGCTGCCGCCATATCAGATCAGAGCGATATGTGCTAGCGCGCGCGCACACACAAGCACGCACACACATACACATGCAGCATTAGGCCTACAACGTTACATTAATTATATTTATGGCGATAACAATAACAGTATTTTTTATTTCCCTTTTCTAATTTTACTATCTTTAACAATTTCAATGGGAAGGGTGGGCATGCTTCCGTGAACATAGCAAGTTAATTCTAGGAGGAATGCTGCATACGGCGACAGAGATTTTCCTCCACGGTGCTGAGCCGACATCTGTATTTTGAGATGTCTTTCATTTTGACAGGTTTTAAGCTCTCATTCGCCAGAACATCGCCGCAAATCACACATTGTGGGTGGTCGAGGTTATCTTTAACTTGGCAAGTGAATGCATATTTCAGAAATTCTTTCTGATAAAGCCGATCGCGCCGTTTGTTCTTTTTTATTCTCACCGGCCTGTAGACTTGTCCCATCTGAGGATCACGGAGGAGTAGATGCACTGGTAGATGGCACTTCCGAGCTTTTGTTCATTTTTTAAGCAGCCACCTGTCCATTTTGGCTAGTAGGCTACCTATGTCTTTTGTTTTGTTTTACTTAAAATAGCGGGAACAAGTTGAGTTTGCATAGTGGGAGCAGATAGTTACATTGTTTCTATCAGCGGACCAGTAGCCCATAGACTGAACCAGATCTCGTTGAAAGACGAAAACATTTCTCTCTCTTCTCTTAACTGCGTGTAAATAAGAAAAAGGCAGAAAAGGCCAATATAATTTTCCTTTGTTTCACCTAATAATAATTTCAGACTGAATACAGAAAATAATTGGCGACCCCATGGAAGTTTTTGGCGACCCCTAGTTTAAGAATCACTGATCTAGATCATTGTTGACCTGGCGTGTGGTCTCCCCTGATTGTGTGATTCTGGTCTCCCCTGATTGTCGTGGTTAGAGTCAACTTGTCTTAGTAGAAAGGTGGACTCATCCAGTGTTGTCTGGCGAAAGCGCACCTGCTGCAATATCTTTTTCTTCAACTTTTTAATTTTCCTCTTCAGCACCTGAGAAGTGCTGCCTGTAAAGTTTCCGGGAAGTGACCTAGCGAGACCTGGCGAGACTGCCACCTAGTGATAAACCCACGGAAATAAATTGCCTGGTTTTGACCTGACGTACATACGTCATTGATTCGACCCAAAGTGGCAACCATCAAAAGCCGAGTTATGTTAAATGTCAAGATAAAATGTCCAGATCGTGCGTCATGATTTTCCGATCGTCATCTATTTCAGTTAAATTGCAATTAAAAATTAAAAATGCAATATTGCGTTTTTGGCACTCAAAGTGTTAAGGTTTATCTCCTAAATAAATTGTTCACCAATCATATATCTCTAATTCTCGTAGTATGCCATGCCATGGCGATAAACTAGTTACTTGGTAATTGATTCAAGATACAAATTAATAATTTGAAATAATTAATTAAATGGAGTCAGATTAATCGAGTTTGTAATAATAACATTACCATTTAACTCTTCACCAGCCTGTCCATTGTACACGTGAAAAGGTAAGTGGCTGGCCCCAGCTGTGGCACAACTGGCTGGGGCACCTGCACCGGATGCCGGCGACCCGGGTTCGATTCCCGCCCCGTGGTCCTTTCCGGATCCCACCCCTGCTCTCTCTCCCATTCGCTTCCTGTCACTCTCCACTGTCCTATCATTAAAGGCATAAAAAGTCCAAAAAAAAAAAAGGAGTGGCCACCGCAAACTCTTCCTTTGTGAGAAGCACGCTTTGTTTGTGCCGATTTCTCCCCTTTTAGTGGTGACCGTGACGTGATTTTTCACGCCTTTCAGTGGCGACCCCTTTCCGTAAACGTTTTCATGTGATGACCTAAGTTCTGGATGCTTAATTTGGTGAGTAGGTGATCCGATATTCTTATAGCAAAATCTTATAGCAAAAAGACGTATAGCAAAATGCACACACATTATTCATGATGATTATTCCTGGCATTACAATAAATTGTTATGTTAATTGGTAATTTGTAGCTTTACTTTCCGGAGATTATATTTCTAGTAAGGAATCTGCTTAATCAGATACCTCAGCAATGAATGAGTGAATTCTTAATTAAACGGTATATATATTGAGCGCTCGTTAAACCAAGCACAATCACTGAACCGTCTTCTGTAATTGCACCAAGTCATTGAACCTCTGAGTGAATCCTGGGCCCAGGCTGATTACGGTTAAATTGTCAAGGTCAATGAACGGGCAGGCGATGCCAAACTCAGTATGTTAACCCGTCCCTGAACTAAGAAATATTGCTAAAGGTGTTGGGGTTGAATCTGATAGCAATAAATTTATGGTTAAAATGGATAATAATTTAACTTCAAGACTACTTTCAGTTAGCCATGTAACCCTTCTTGGTTTTAAACAAAGACACCATCCCCTCCCCCAATGGAATGCTAATGTAGTAGTTCAGGTACACAGGACAAAGGATGTTACCTTGATATAATGTATCCATGTGTCATGAAATGTAAATGTATTCATGTTCAGTATCATTGTGATAGTCTCAGTACAAGGATTGTAATGATTTGATTGTGAGAATGTTTGGAACATTCTATAAGTGATATTTCTGATATATAAGATATCTCTCCTCATGCTATTCAGATAGGTGTGAAGTGGGTGTGAGTAGGTGTGTCTGATGCCAACTGGAGAACCAATCATGTGGGCTTGTTCTTGGCGCCATTTTGTTCTTTGTTTAAAGCATTTAAAAGTAACTAAACTGAAATGTTTGTCAGATTTTGGATTGTCAGATTAGAACATGGAGAACTGAGGAGAGGAGGAGTTGGCTACAGGCCAACCTAGGCCTTTCAGGCCTGGGCTAGGCCTACATAGACCATAGACCTTTTTTGTACTCTCTCTGCTTGTAATAGAATAAACTTGATTCCTGAGTTTTTCCTGAAGTTCGCCAGTCTAAGATTAATATTAAGTAATTATTCACCACAATTACTTTCAAATCCTAAGGCCTATAGCCTATGATTACAGCTTTTGATAGAGAGATAATCCTTTGGAAACACATATTACGGATTGTTGATTGATATTTCACAGCCAACACGTGACTAACCTTTATACGTAAAAATTTCACCAAAAACATCCAGAAACTTCGCCCTCTCCATTATGCGTACAACGAACACGACCAACTGTCGACATTAGGTGAAGTGCTTTTATTGTCTGCAATAGATGCAAATGGCATACTACACAAACTAGAAAGTAAAGGTATCAAAGTTGACTCTAGCAAAAATGAAAGATATTATTGGTGGGTTAATACTGGAATGACTAAACCAAAACAAAAACGGCTTCAAATTATGGAAGGCATTATGTCTTTGCTATTTACAAAGAAAATGGAGGAAATTGAGCGACTTCGCACTTCAGTGAGAATACCTGCTGATGTGACAGATGTTGCTGTTAAACAAGCCCTATGCAGGTCTGGTTATTCCTTACTGTTTCTGGGTTTTCGCCTGTTTTGGGCTCGCATTTTTCACGACATAGCTCCCCCTGCAGCTTCGGTAGCAAGACTGCTACGCTAAACCCCCACTAGCTAGCGAGCTAGCCATCAAGAAACCAAGCTAAACACATACAGGGCTCACAATAAAACAGTCGAGCAAACACATTGTTCAAGAGACTATCAAACCACATTAAAAAACGAAGTTCACCCAAGGGTAGGCTACTTACAATTTCAACAGCAACAAAGCCAAGTCGGGGTCCGTTTTGCAGTCTTCTTAGAAACTACAATCTGACTACATTTTCGAGGCGAGAATGGATACTTCCGCTGAGTTACATCCGGATGTATTCGGACCGCGACCAGAAAGTTGCATATTCAGTTTTTCCGCGGAGAAGCACTAGGGGGAGACGAAGCACCCACCAAACGACCCAAAAAGTGTTGTAGAACCATCAGAACGACTCTCAACCTGCATAATTAAGGCAATTTTTGCTAAAATTGTTGCATAGGGCTTCTTTAACACAGACGAAATTCCTAACAACCCTGAGTTTTCTGATGTAAGAGACGATGATGTTAATGTTAACACAGATGAAGCTTCTGATAATACTGATTTGCCAACATCTTTGCAACCTCTTTCTGATGTGAGAGAAGCTGATATTTCTACAAATGAGATTTCACACCATGCTATTGTGCAAGACTCGTTTGCAGGCAGCCCAAGCAGTGGGCCTACCTCTCCTGAAAGTAGAATGTTCCCCGAACCAAAAATTGTTTGCTGGGTGGTGACCGTGACGTGATTTTTCAGGCCCATCTCATTATTTTCTTGATTGCTATGTTTTGTTAAAGGATTGCACTCTTCTATGATGCCTTGTGGTTTCATTTGAATCACATTAAAATAATGTGCTTTGCCTGATCACTTTTTTGAGAAACATTTTACAAATTCTGCCATTCTGGAGCTCAGTGCACTAGAGAGCCAGTGGAGGGTTTTTAGAGTCAGTGAAATGTCGGGGGCATGAGGCTATATCTATTACCACTTCACTGCCTAAAAACTCATGGCTTACAATTTGCAAGCTTTCCATAGTAGACAAAATGGATCTATCACAGACAAAAATTTGGAATGGCCGGAAAATGGACTCTAAATCCAACTGAAATGTTTTAGTCGTGTTTCAATGACATTTCAGCACAGGGTGGACAGCTGAAGGCCAATCGTCTTGAGGCTTCATCTACGTGATTAGAGAGTCCGCGATGGACTGGTTTCCACGGGCGATGCGGGAGCGTGGCATTCTCCACTGCGGCCCCCTGAGTCACCACGGCGCGGGGCAGCTGGGTTGGACAGAGTGCCCGTGGTCAGCGTTGGCATGGCGCAACCTTGTGCCGGGTGGCCCATCTGCTGCGTCCGTGTCGTCGGCTGGTGATTAACCCAAAAGTGCCAAGTCAAGTGGCTCTGGTCTCTACGAAGGCCCAGTGCTCTGCCAAACACCCTCAGGGAGAAAGGCCTGTCCACTACTACCCCCTGTCTCTCCAACCCCCCACCACAGACACACACACACACACCTTACATCGTTGTGTCCTTCTGGGCTGTGAATATGACTGCGGCTAGCCCATATTAACATGCACCTGCTGAAGCCGAGGTCTTCATCATGCTCGTGACAAGGTCAAAACTGAGATCCAGCAAACAAACTCGGACTGTAATGTGGCAAGGTATTGATTTACATAGCCATCATGTTTAGCAAGATTCCAAAACACTCTTCATAATGATTCCCACAGCTATATTTCATGCACACAGACGTAGTCATAAACATGAATCATACATAGTATATATTATTGATTTGTTTAATCTATCTATTCCAATACCAGTTATAATTGATAGTCGTGTTCACATTTCTCTGCATGCAACCCATGCTGAATCAGAGCCTGATTCAACCCACGATCACCAGCCATCTGGATATAAAGCATAATAATGACACTCTCGTCTGAACTCATTTGCCCTCGATGAGTCAGACAGTCCACACACTCTTCATTCTGCATTTCCTAACTTTTAAGGCAGCAAATCTTCTCACTTTTGTCTCCTGCTGTTTCCCTCCGTGCAGGAGAGGCTAATCTCTCCTGCAGCTACACTGTCAGCCAAGGAGAAGACAGCAGCTCACCTCTCTTCCCCAAGACATCCATAACAACCCCCCATCCCACCCCACCCCCACAGGGTCTCAAGTCTGCTCACACCCTATGCTATAGACTGGGGGGCAAGAACTGTATGGCTTACGCAGTAAGGTGCAATAAACTCATTTCACATAGTCCTTATGCCACTATCAGTTGCACAGTATATACAAGTCGTCTTATGACCGTTGTCAGAGGGTGATTCTCTCTAGAGAGAGTGAAAAGTGCTGGCACCTTGAGTTTGGACTCGTGGGCAACGGCTGGGGTCTTGTCTCGTCTCGGCGGGAGGTAAAGCTCCCACTTGCCGTACTCCTTCTTGGTAAAAGGATGAGAGGTTTTGTTCCAGTTGTCTGGCGAGAGAGGAATAAGGAGGAGAGGAATGAAAGTGAGAATGAAATGATTGAACATTTCACATTATGCACAAAAAAGGCTTTCAGAAGGCAGTGCAAGAGAGAAGCCATTGCTAATTTCCAATTCAATCATGTAAAAGAAGAAACTGAGCTGAATTAATTCATATTCACTCACACTCCCTCGCTCACATTGTCTCACACTTGCTCCTATTAAACAAGACAGGCCTTACAATATAAATAAACTGTGAACAATTCAATGCAATTGACATCGGCTGCAAAATACTCTGATATAGTACAACATAACATCACCTATTCTAGTCACATTCATCACTGCTGATAAGTCTGTTTTGATTACATATTCATATCAATCACAAAACTAACTGGGCTATGTTAGGGGACCTTTCAATGACATGTTATCAGAAATGATGCCAAGCTAGAGCATACTAATCACTAATTTCAGGGTGACATTTGAAATGTGTTTCTTCAGCAGATGAGCAAAAGGGAAACGTAAAGCGGATGAGGTTCCTTTGAGTTGCCAACAGAGCTTCACAGCCTCATAGAGAAAAGATATTTAAGCCGGCAGACTTTAGTCGGCCTATTTCATGTTTTCAGGGTGCTGTTGTTTGCGGTATGATTTTTATCACACCAGGTCATAGGTCCTCTTTGACTATGTCTGTTAGTACATCATCCAACCCACAAGGGGGAAAGGTCACAGTGGTAAAAGACCCTGACCCTGCAGAAGGCGAGCAGTGAGCAGTGAGAATTTTTCACAGATCATTTCATTCTTCCTTCTTATCCTGCCCCCGTGCGTTGTACTTTTCTCAACACTGATCGTGAGGCAGAGCAGAAAATAAATAAATAAATAAATAACTCAAGAAAAATGTGGGAGAATTTGCATTATGCATCTGCACCTGCCCCACACTGACACAAACCAGAGATTACTGCTGGGTTTCTCTCTCTCCCTCTTTCTCTTGTTATCTCTCTCTCTCTCTCTCTCTCTCTCTCCCTCCCTCCCTCCCGCCCTTCAACACCCCCAGTCACTGTGAAATTGAAATGGAATACTATGAGCAGTGTCAAAATGCAATAGCTCAGTAAATTAGAGGTTGGGATTTGCCTTGACGCTGCCGCCACCGCTGCTGCTGGTGGTGGTTGTCAGTGGCGGAGACAGTTTAAAAAGAGAGAGATTACCTGAACAGGGGAGAGAAATGTGAAATGGGATCCTGAGGGGAGAAGGCAGGGGCAGGTGGGTTGTGTGGACGTAAGCAGGCAGGGTAATGGACAGATGATGACCAAGACTTTCGGACGGCCGTTGGCTTAGTAAACGGCATTTCTGCCGGAGTTACAAGTAGCTCAAAATATTGATGTTGTACTGCAACACTGTGCACAGGCTTATATGGCAGTAAATATAGATCACATTAGTTGCGCAGTAAAGGGATAGCTCAGGAAATAAAAACGTTTGCGTCCATCATAAATATGAAATATAAAAGACAAATAACAATGCTCTCTGTTGGTCCATGCACTGATATACCTACCCTTCAGAAAGGATCCAAAGAACAAAAGAAAGTAAACAACGACTGCTGGTAAGACAGTAATTACTGGACCGACAGCGGACTGCCCACTGTGTAGAGTGAAGCATCACAATAGACACAACACTGCTAACATATCTCTGTTATAATCCACATGTCTTACAACATTTGCCAGGCCGTATAAAAAAAAAAAATAGAGACCGATCCATCAGTCCCATATCCTATTTTCTTCTTAGTGGGGAAATGGTGTGACAATCTGAGTGAGTAGGTGTGTGTTGGATGGTGAGGTGAGGATCCTTCCATTTCAGGGGACTAACCAGTCTTGCCAGTCGGGTAGCCTAAGCCAGTAGCCAATAATCTTTTCTTTTCAATTCAAAAACGCTGTGAGTTAATGCATTAAATATAAAAAAACAAGATTAGCCGTGGCCTCCAAGTGCCCCTGTAACACTGTAGACAGCAAATCAAATATAGGAGATGGTCATGCCTGCAGCACAATTAGAGAATATGAATGACTGAGATGGCTGAAACCCTTTCAACGGTCTTTATGCACAAGGACATTCAAGGAAACCAATTCCCAATTCTGGTAAGAGCAAATGAAATAACAACCATTTCAAAATAAAACAACAGCCACTCCTTCACTTAACATAATTTATAGTAGTAGTGGAGATTGCGCACAGGCTGACAGGGATAATACTCTCCATTTGGTTCTTCATTTATGTAAAAAATAATAATGTAAAACAAAATATAGTAAAAATAGCACCAATTCTGAATAAGCAGTGGCAGTTTCCTTTACAGCATTTCAAATAAGTAAACTATGGGAGATACGGGAAAAGGCTTCCAGGGAAATGTCCAGTGCACTGAATTAGTTTGTGCCGCCTGTGCCACCTGTGCCACCACGGGTCCTTATGGGTTTAAAACAAATAAAGGTTATGAGCAGTAGGTTTCGTACTAGCTGAGAGGGTCCTTATGGGTTTAAAACAAATAAAGGTTATGAGCAGTAGGTTCTGTACTAGCTGAGAGGGTCCTTATGGGTTTAAAACAAATAAAGGTTATGAGCAGTAGGTTCTGTACTAGCCGAGAGGGGACTTATGGGTTTAAAACAAATAAAGGTTATGAGCAGTATGTTCTGTACTAGCTGAGAGGGGACTTATGTCAAGCTGAAACATGTTTGGCAGCGGAGCCAAATCCACGGTATCTCTTCAGTCCAAACTGTGTATCTGTGAATGAAGCAGGGAGCAAGGGGCAGGGATGGTCATTCACACAGCTCCCACTCAGCTCATGCTGTCTTCGTCATAGTCACTCTGGGGAGAGTACAATTAGCTCCCCGAGGGGGTCTGAAGATGCACAGATAGAGAGAGAGTGAGTGGAGAGAGGGAGAGAGAGAGGAGGAAGGAAAGAAAGAAGGAAAGAAAAAGGGAAGGACAAAGACAGGGTGGAGAAGCATGGAAGACAGAAAGAAAGAAAGACAGATGGGGAGAGAGAGAGAGAGAGAGAGAGAGAGATGGAGAGATCTCCACAGCCGTTTAATAAGAAGCCCAGGGTGCTGGTTGTGGCTGTGTCATCACCCACACTAAGCCCCACTGAGTTATAGACAAACACATGAGGCAGGGGACAGGGGGCAATTTTGGGATGGATGATTTGCAGTGTGTGTGTTGGGGAGGCGGCAGTGGGGTCGTCTGCGGGAAAAGGCATGTTTGTGTGTGCGTGCACATGTGTTTGTGTGTGTGTGTGTGTGTGTGTGTGTGTTTCTACATGTGAGTGAGTGTTCAACTCTGTTATGTGTGCATACATGTTTGTGGGTGTGTGTGCTGCGTGTATGTGACCAAATGCATGTGTGCATAATGTGTGCACACACACACATACAGTACAGCTACAGTACACCACTGCACATTTTTCCGATGTCATCCCATGGTTGCTGAGTGACATTCGAATGAGTTGACGGTCATATTCAAAAATTAAGAGACTGCTGCAAATTTGAATATGACCGTCAACTCATTCGAATGTCACTCAGCAACCATGGGATGAAGTCAGAAAAATGTGCAGTGGTCTCTAAATATTTTCCAGCGCTGTACATGCACATGCATGTGCAACAGAAAAGCACTAGCAGGTGTGTGCCAGCCAGAGAGAGCACTCACTGAAGTCTCCGGTTAGGTAGAGCTCGTCGGCCCCAGGAGCCCACTCCCTGAAGAAGAGGCCGTTGTTGGCCTGCCGCTGCGTGCCGTAGGACTGGTAGCCCTTTGTGAACTGATCAAAGTCTCCCTCCATCTGCTCCACCTGCGAGAGACGCTCCTTAAACAGCTGGTACCTTCAGTCACATGAGATGAGATATATGAGATACATGTAACAGACAGAGGCTTCATGTATATACAGGGAAACAGTCAGAATACACACACATATATACTGTATATGTATTATATATATATATATATATATATATATATATATATATATATATATATATATATATATATATATATATATATATATATATATATTCTATCTCTATATTATATATACTGTGTATATACTTATATATACTGTATATATGTCTTGGAGTTAATCTTTCTTAGGCAGGGGAGGCGAGTGATATTGATATTAAGTCTGCCGGTCTGGAAATGAGTGTGTTTTGACCATTCCTCTGTTATAGACCATTATCAGTGTCTGCAGTTCAATGTATGGCTGTCTGTCTATGCAGAATACATTTCCCCACTGAATTAGACTGTCCTTGTAGGATGCTTACTCATTTATAGGCTCCACATTTTAAAACTATGAATCTCTTCAAAATTATGAATTATTTGCTGCTTTTCCCTTTGCTTAGTTTGTTATTTTGTATGTAAAATAAATCTTGGTAGGGATTGCAGAGATGGCTGGTATTTAGCAGACACTCTCATCCAAAGTGACACAGACTCTCAACGGGGCAACCGATTGTCAAGCAGCAGCACTACATTCATATGTGAAATCCATCTCAGTAGGGTTTAGATTATACTTGTTTTTGATTATAAGTGTTTTTTTTTTTTTTTAAATATTGAGCAAATGCAGCTATGCTGAATGACATTAACAAAGTAGCAAACAAAATGTCCTCAGCATATGAACTGGAGGTGAAAGGGTTTACTACTTCAGATTTAAAAAGGCACAGTCACTGTTGCTTATTGTGGGGGTATCGATTACTAGAATGGATCTTGGCCAATTGTGGGCAACCTTTTGAACAGCTGTCCATCACCATCTGGACTGGCATAATATGAGGGGTGGATCATTTTCACACACTTCCACGTGCGCAGCTGCGGCAGCATGAAGACATGCCTTCCTACTCTGAAATATCATGCACCTTTTCTATTTCAGGAGAGCTTGAGCAACCCACAGCTCCCCTCTGCATACACACACACCACACACACACACACACACACACTATACAAGCAAAACAAGCCTAAAGATGAAAGGGCAACATATTTCACAGGAACACTTTGTACCCTATTTCCATGGGTCTTCAAGACTTTCAATATTTCACAGAGACTTTTGAGTGCATTGACAATTTCTGCTTCAATGCCTTATAGAAATATACTGAAAGATAAAACAAAAGCTCCCTTTTCATTACTACCAATGACGAGCTTATTACAGTAGAATGAAATAAGCCACAGGCCTTCACTGTTACTGGTTACTATCATCCATGTATCACTTTTAGCTCCTAAACATGGCATATTTTAATATATGAATACAATGAGGGCCACACAGCTTAGTGGGCTGTTTAGAGACCACTGTGTCCCTGTAAACCTCTCGTTTAAAATACATATATGAAACTATGAAACTAGTACATACATGAAACTCCTGTATTGCTGAGCTTCTGTCACAATTGTCATATATATATATATATATATATATATATATATATATATATATATATATATATATACACACACACACTATGGCATGCCGTTTAGGAAATATATATGGAATGAAAGTCTGAATATATATATATATATATATATATATATATATATTAGGGCTGTCAATCGATTAAAAAAAGTTAATCTAATTAATTACATACTCTGTGATTAATTAATCTAAATTAATCACATATATAATATTTGTTGTGAAAGTATTTTAAATATTTAAATATTAAATGAATCATTGAATAATCAGCATTAGTGACATTAAAGTTCAAAAACTCTTTTATTATTATTTTAATAATGGCCATAATAATCTATGATATGACCTAATATGCTGAGGAAATAAATTCAAAAGTGCTTCGGGAAGAAGTTTAAGTGTTAAAACGTACTGCAATCTCATTATGTATTAATAATGAATTAGCCTTTGATGAAGGTATACCTACATTAAAAGAAGATAACTGTTTTATAACCTTTTATGTTGGCATGTAAATATCCAGTCCAAAACTAACATTAGCAGAATGATTACTACTGGATTTGAACCAACAATCCTTGGGGTCAAATCTCGCTTCTCTAATCACTGTGCTACCCCATTTCATGTACATAACGAGATTGCAATACGTTTTATCACTTAAAGCCTCGGTTGCTAGGTAACGATAAACAAACTCAAAGATCGTAATTCTTGATTTCGCTTACAAACTGACGGTTTTATGCGTTCACTAAACAAAGATTATGGAAGTTAAACACCACTTTTCCATCAAAAAGCTTGTTGTAAAAGGCATAACTTGTTAGATGTAAGACCTAGGTTCACCAGCTCTGTGTAGAACCCGCATGAGAGATGTGACGCAGGACGTAACCCCGCCCCCCGGGCGAGATGCCCCAAAATGTATGAGTCCCTTTTGACATATATTCTCATGTTTTATATATTCAGGGTTTTGATATATCCTTTCAAATTTTGATATATATTCTCAGGTTTTGATATATATATATATTCAGACTTTGATATATATTCTCAGATTTTGATATATATTCTCAGGTTTTTATATATATATATATATATATATATATATATATATATATATATATTCAGGGTTTTGATATATACAGCGGGGAAAATAAATATTGAACACGTCAACATTTTTTTCAGTAAGTATACTTCCAGTGAGGCTATTTGCCTGAAATTTTCACCAGACATTAGTATTAACTTAGGTAATCCACACATATACAAAAATCCAAACATTAATGTTCATAAGTAGAGTTATGAGTAAAAAAGTGGAATGCCACAGGAAAAAAGTATTGAACACGCCTACTGAAATTTCTTAAATACTTTGTAGAAAACCCTTTATTTGTAATGAGAGCTTCAAGGCATTTCCTCTATGACGAAGCTAATCAGTCGCAGTATTCAGGTGTGATTTTGGCCCATTCTTTTAAACAGATAGTCTTTTAATATTGAAGATTCCAGGGGTCCCTCTTGTAAATCCTGATCTTTAGGTAACTTCCAAAACTGCTCAATTGGATTTAAGTCAAGGCCTGAATTTCCTTTCTCTGAAACCAATTGAGAGTTTCCTTTGCTGAATGCTTTGGATCATTGTCCTGCTGGAAGGTCTAGGCATGTCTCATCCTCATTGTTCTGGTGGATGGCAAGATTCTCCCAGAAAAAAATGGCTCCATTCATCATTTCTTCAACTGTATGAAGTCTGCCAGTACCATGAGATGAAAAAACAGCCCCACACCGTGATGCCTCCACCTCCAAACTTCACTGTTGGTATGGTATTTTTAGGGTGATGCACAGTGCCATTTCTCCTCCAAATATAGTGTGTAGTATGACATCCAAAGAGTTACATTTTGCTCTCACCTGACCAGAATACATTCTCTTAGTATTTCATAGGCTTGTCCAAATGTTGTGTAGCAAACATTCAATGAGCTTCGACATGTTTTTCTTCAGTAATAGAGTCATGTGGGGTGAGCGTGCATAGAGGCCATGGCGGTGGAGTGCATTACCTATGATTTTCTCTGTAACAATTGAACCGGCTGCCTCCAAGTCTTTCTGGAGTGGTCCTTGGCTCTTAGACTACACTTCTGACTATCCTTCTGACTTCCTGGTCAGAAATCTTGTGAGGAGATCCTGTGCATGGCCGATTGATGATGCAGTGATGTTCCTTCCACTTGCATAATGGCTCCAATACTGCTTACTGGATGATTCTGAAGTTTTGAAATGCATCTGTAACCAGTTCCATTGATATGTTTTGCAACAATAATGTTGCAAAGGTCTTGGAAGAGCTCTTTGCTTTTACCCATCATGACATGTTTCTTGTGTGACAACTTGGTAACGAAAAACCTTTTTATAGCTCATCAATATGTACTAACCCAGCTTACATTAATTTGCACAGATAGGAGGGATAATTACTCTCTAACTCTACTTAGGGACATTCATGTTTGGATTTTTTAATATGTCTGGATTACCTAAGTTAATACTAATGTCTGTAGAAAATTTTATGCGAATAGCCTCTCTGGAAGTATACTTACTGAAAAAAATTTTGACGTGTTCAATACTTATTTTCTCCGCTGTATATATTCAGATTTTGACATATATTCTCAGGTTTATATAGGTTTTGACCTATATATTCAGACTTTCATTCCATATATATTGACATTAATTTCCTAAACGGCATGACCTAATATGTGTGTGTGTGTATATATATATATAATATAAAGCTGGGCTGAGAGAATGAAAGAAAGTGAAAGAGAGGGGGCATACTGCTTGTGAGTTATGGGAGTTAAAGGTGCACACCATAAATGCACTTTAACCATACCCTTCAGACCACACATTTTATTGTCAAAATAAGGTCCATAGACTATGTGTTTAAGGAGTATCTTATGGAGCTTATATATATATAATATATATATATATTATAAGTATATATATACTCTTTTGATCCCATGAGGGAAATTTGGTCTCTGCATTTATCCCAATCCGTGAATTAGTGAAACACACTCAGCACAGTGAACAGTGAGCGCAGTGAGCTACAACAGCGGCGCACGGGGAGCAGTGAGGGGTTAGGTGCCTTGCTCAAGGGCACTTCAGCCGTACTGGTCGCGGTTCAAACCGGCAACCCTCTGGTTACAAGTCCGAAGCGCTAACCAGTAGGCCACGGCTGCCCATTAAATGCCCGTGTCTTCTATACCAAATAACACTACTACACCAACGTTGAGTTCATATCTCTCCATGCTTGTGTCCTGACATATATGTTAATATACCCCTAATGTAATGTCTGGCAAGACCAGACAAAATAAGTACAATAATAAGACAGTAAGATAGGCATAGGTGGCTTGATGTCTTAGGATTCATATAAATAGAGACTATTGTCTATGCCAGACATGATTAGATTGTTGGCTACTGTAAAATATGTTTGCCAATTTCAGACTGTTTATTCAACAGTATGTATTTTTATTACAAATCGTCTTGTTAAAAGTATACTGATGTTTCCCTGCATCCTACAACATACTGATAAGTATAAGTATATATACTTTTTTAATCCCGTGAGGGAAATTTGGTCTCTGCATTTAACCCAACCGGTGAATTAGTGAAACACAAACAGCACACAGTGAACACACAGTGAGGTGAAGCACACACTAATCCCGGCGCAGTGAGCTGCCTGCTACAACGGCGGCGCTCGGGGAGCA
Source organism: Alosa pseudoharengus (assembly GCF_046254945.1). Classification (NCBI taxonomy): domain Eukaryota; kingdom Metazoa; phylum Chordata; class Actinopteri; order Clupeiformes; family Clupeidae; genus Alosa; species Alosa pseudoharengus. The sequence continues at coordinate 29,514,626 of NW_027468870.1, read as the reverse complement.
GTGAGGGGTTAGGTGCCTTGCTCAAGGGCACTTCAGTCAATCATGTGTGTGCACCGTCCAAAAAGATCAATGTCTTACAAGTCCTTATGGAAGAGCAAGTAAATGCGAGGCCATGCTGCATGTTCCCCGTTTTAATTAAAATGTCTCTCTGAGGATTTCTTGGGGTAGAAAGATCCTGTCTGGTGGTGAGGTTGAGAAAGGGATACGGTGCACAGAGGAAATTGTTCATTCAATGTGGTGCCTCGAGCACTGTGCAGTATTGCATTGTTGTAAGAGTTTTGTAACTGAAGAAAGTTACATTCCTATTTCCCCGTTTCAGCTCTGGATAAAGCCTTACATGCTAGCATTACTGGTTAGTTAGCAGTGAAATATTTAGACAGAGGCTGACTAAAGCAGACGTTTCAGGGCCAGACTCTGACCTTACCCAGACCACATCCATTCAGGTGTCATCTAGGCAGGTATGCAGTAACAGTACCAATGGCATTCTTAGGGACCATTCATTATTTATTAACGGGATCACCGGAGGGATTTTGAGTGCCTCGATCAAAAGTTGCATGACCCTCCCCTGCCTGCTATATAATTTTCAACGACCCTCCAGCAGCATTTTCAAAAATGACATGACCCTCCCCGGCCAATTGTCGATGTCTTCCGCCCACGCTCTTTGCACGCTATGAAATCACATCAACATATGCTACCGCCCAAAAACCAACCTCTACTTTCTGATCTTACACATCACACTTCACCAAGATGGTGGCCATTTCAGTAGATTTACTCACTAACATTGTTGTGGAAACACAATAAGCATGGAAACTAAATGCACACTTCCTGCAAATGCATTAGCCTACTTGAAAAGTTACTCCTCTAGTAAGTATTCACATGAAATAAAACAATAAAGCATTGAGACCATTCAACAAAGCACACTGGGTAATAACAAATTCAACACATGAACTTGTTGCTATGGACTCGTCTCTAGGCTTCCTCAGTCATTGTAAAGCGGCCGAAGCTGAACATTATCCAAAACTCAATTTCTCAGACGAGCGTCAATTTGGGAGCTTGCTACACTCCTTCCTTCTCAAATGACTTGAAAAGGCCGTTTGCACAATTTCACAAATAATCACAGGGACCGAAAAATACCTAACATGCCAAATTTTTCCGGGTTTATCATTTTAACGTTTCCCCGCTGTCTTGCCGTTTTAATATTTTCCCGAATATCCCATATTACTGTAATACTCTCATAACATTAGTCCTCCATTCTGGCCTGTCTCTGTGTTGTCCTGTTGTTACCCCTTGCCCTTCCAGTGAAACAGATGTATTCAAATCATCATTTTGCTTGCTTGAATGCGAACTCAGATGTTACTACTGATGTTAACCTACAGTAGGCCTATTTAAGTTAACGACGTGGTTGTCGTGAGAGCACGATTCATTAGCGCTTGCAGTGTTCGGCCGTAGGCTATGCCTAGGCCTACGTGCGCACCTGCCAGGCTACTCAGCTAGACAAAGAATTCCCCCTGTATATTCACTCCAAGTTGGCCTACCATAACTTACCAACTACACTGTAGACCATAAACTGGCTATTTATATGACCAAATGTATTTGTTCAACTTTATGAAGCAGAATTACGCACTGCCACTTGGAACGTAACACATTTTTGTTGGCAGGAAAGAGAATGACAGCGATTAACAAATTGCACTTGTTGCTGGTTACCAATAAATACTAGCAAACAACAAAAACAGAAAGGATGGAGACAGCAAAGCTAGAGATGGGCAGGAACAAGGTAAATTGGTAGAAATGCTTGTCAAAATGTTAGGAGCTGGATGTGTGGATGAATGAAGCACAAGTAGGCCTATGCTTTATGTTAAGCATGCACACTGTTTAAAGTTAGGCTACACGGTATACTACAAGTAAACCAAAGTTAAATTTAGCTTTTTTAGGGCTGGATAAAGTTGACCAAATGGATATAGGCTGTTAGGCGTGAATAAGGTAGGCTACTTTGTTGCTCCAACCCTTCCAACGTTAATGGGGACGAATGTTGACATTTTCCGTATTTTGCGCGAGAAACCCGGGAAATCTCCCTTATTTTCATTGTTCAATGTTGACAGAGCTATGGAACGAAAGAGAACGTTATATGGCGACAGAAATCAACAATCAAACAAGCCACTTTGATTTTTTGCTGTTTTCATTAATACAAAAGATGGGTGACCCTCCCTCCTAGACAAAAAAAAGTTAGGTGACCCTCCCCTCATCAAAGAATAAAAAGACATGACCCTCCCCTATTTTCCTCCGGTGACCCCGTTTATAAATAACGAATGGTCCCTTATTAATTCCTTTCTGAACTGTACAAAGACGATCAATGGCCATATGTAAAGCCAACAGTATGCTTTTAAAAAAAGTAAAATGGGCAGTAGTAAAATGTGCAGAGGGTTACTCTGAAAACAAATGAATAGGAGAGAAAGGATAGATATGTCTGTGGGGAGTTTTGGTGAAAAAGAGGAGCTTTCGGAAATGTCATTAAACTACCGATAGTCATTTTAGGGCCAACCAATCAATCCCACAACTGAAATAGAACAGAAAAGTTCAACAAAGTTGTAACTTAGGAACATTTATGTATGTGGAGTTGACATAGCTGACCCATGGAATATGTAGTTTTAAAGTCCTCTCTCCTCGGGCTATAGTGTAATGAGCTTGGAAAACACAATGTCACCCTCATCCCATAATGCAATGTATGATTTATGACTGGTTAAATGTGTGTCTTTTGTGTTTTTTTAATGGTGTTTAAGTGATAAGTTGTTGATCTGAGATTGCTACCATTTGAAATAGCCTACTCTACCCTATCTTTTCTGAATCAGTAGTACAAATAGCCATTCAATTCATCCAGTTCTACCATAATAATAATGTTGCTATATGACTGCCATGTGCATCTTCAACTGCCCATCTCTTGTGACAGGGATTTTCTCCTGGCAATTTTCTCGAAGCACTAACATAAACTTGGGACAATAAACCCCTTCAGTCAGCTCACCTTGAGTAGTGTGAGTGGGGACTTTCGATGGCAACATGTGTGGGTCATACTCATGAATCAGAGCCCCCCATACACTCCTGTTTACAAAGCCCTTATGAGCAGTCAAGCACGTAAAAAATCTCTTCAGGGTGTCAATAAAATTGGAAATGGTAATTCTGCCATAAAAAGTACTAAACATATGAAAACAATCTCATTTTTATGGGAAATGATTCATCACCTCCATGTAGGTTGGTCTGTTGGGTGTACCTTAATTCACCGGTGGTTTCATGAAACTACTTGAAAAAAATAACTGACTACAAACACAGGCATACGCAAATAAATACTGATTGTCAGACACTATAAAACAAAAATCTCATTAAGGTGATAGATGAATAAAAATAGAACTGGTTTACTGTTAATGCCTCACATCAAGCTTTATGTTCAATCACTGAGACCAGTATGGGTTCAGTGTCTTACTAAAGAAGATCTTACAGGCATTGGTGCCAGAGTCAACTCAGACAACCTCCAGAGGCTCAGATGCTGTTATTCCTGAGCCACTGCCCTTCAGAGTAAATATGTGTCAAATAAAAATATGGGGAAGATACAAAAATAAACATTTTGCCTTCATGAAGTCACACCTCCAACTATATAATTCGCTTTATAATGGATAATTGGAATTTGGTTATGAATATATGGCATGAATAGCCATATACATTGCTATGTCATTGGATTCCTTTTATTATGGTTCACAACAAGATAAAATGTTGTGCATTATTCACTGTTATTTTTCTTTGAGAGATAAAATAACAAACGGAGTTGTCTGTAGCAGCTGTTAAACGGTTTATGTTTTTATTGATAAAATCTGTTCAAAACAGTAGGATATACAGTATGTGCAATTATTGTTTTTCTCTGCCCTTAGTGCAAGACTAACAGAAAATGACACACTACCAAAACATGCATGTGCCTAGTGGACGTAGAGCACTTACTTACCCACTCAAGGTTGCATAGTATTAATTTATCAGTACAAATACTACAAAGCAAGGCTTTTCCCACCTCATTTGAGTGTCAGAAAATTGATGGAGGTCATTTTAAACTGAGTGTAACAATCTGAGGTTGAATTAAATTGATTCAAATGATGCTTGACAAAAAAAGACGTAGCCTACTTATAACTGCAGTATCATATTGTGCTAATATATGCATTGGGATCATTTACAGAGATGAACTAAAACTAAAAAAATAACCTCATAAATGTTCCAATGAGAAAAGCAGACGATGAAGATGCCTTAAATTAGTATATTTTGCCAGACTGAATACACACCTTAAAAAGGATTCTTTTTACTTATGTCTTCTTGATTTAGTACAGTATATGCTGTAGGCCTTGTGTATAACATATGCATTATGTGGTATACTGAAGACAAAAGTGTTTCTTTGGGTTTTCAATAAACCTTTCACAGAACGTCAAGACAATTCACAACTGATGCCACAGGCAAAATTCCACTCTCCACTTAGTGACCGTCTTCCCAGGTCTTTACCTCCAGCAAAACATCTCACCACTTAAGCAGCAGAACTGCAGCTCTTCCACAAAGCCTGGCATCAAGGCTTTTAACATGACACCACATGAATGCTAGTCTGTGGCATGCAGGAGTCCTGGCTGTCAGGCCAAAGAAGCCTGCCAAGCGCCAAGTCTTCAGGAGTGAGACTTCACGGTGCTAACACTTTCTTGGTCCAATTAGCAGACTTCTGCTGAATGGATCTTGCAAAGGCATGTGACAGTTCCGTACTTTTTGCGTATTCATGTTAACTTTCTCGCTCACCTCTGCACAATGGTGATAATCAGTCATCAGGGTGAGCTGCATGGCACCAGTATGTGCATGCGTCAACAAAAGAGTTCATAACATGGTCTAAGACAACTGTACATTCCTCCTTGTAGTAACCAAAACAGTTAGGGTGCAGGGACATCCTACAGACACGGGCTTCAGGAGCATTTTATTATTGGCAGATATTTATTATTATAGATCGATGAGTTTGCTAGCTTCACACTGCTGTGGTTTAGTGGTTCACCAAAGCTTCATTTGCCCATCACTAGGGACAAGTAGGTCTACAGTGTGGTACATAGCCCTACTGTTGCATTTCTGCAGTAAAGTGCAGTGCAATACAGTTTTTTCGGGTCCAAAATATTGCATTTCTTGCATTTGAAATACAAATAGTTCCTCCAAAACGTTGGTTTTGATACTCAGTTTTGACACTTGAAGTAGGCCCTAGTGCAGTTATGTTTTGTGAGAGCAAGACCAGTTGGCTACTCAAGTACAACATTGTTACTTAAAATTTTGCCCATCATCTTGTAATGTAAAATATTAAGATGAGGAGCTTAGATTCTGACAAAGCTATTGGACTGGCGACGCTCGCATGAGTTCCGTTGTGTGACCAGCGGAGTTCTATTGGTTGAACAGTGCGGATATCACGTTCAGTACGTTCGGTGATTGGCTATATGGAGACTGACCCCTCAAATTGCTACTAGTTGGTTGACATTGAAGATACTGACCGTTCTTGACAACTATGATGCATCGTAACATGCGCTGTACTTTCCTCAAAGTTAACTGAGCGTTATACTTCATAATTGTTTCCTTCGTGGAAACAGCTCTGCCACGTGCTTTCACTTGTCTACCACGGCAAGTGAGTTCTGTGAACTTTTTAAACATACTTTATCTGTTGCACTGATGAAGTCATGTGTACACGAAACACTATAACAGAGAATCTGCAAATTACCTGCGATGGTAGTCCCCTTCGTACTGGCGCAATTTGGGCTCCATTTGGAAAAAATCGTTGAGATCTAGTAAATCGCCATTGTAACATATTTCAGCCATCTTTACGTTTCAGACTGTTGAACTGCGTTGATTGCGCCTTGTCTTTCCCCGTGGACTTCAGCCTCAGTAGCCTGCCTACCCCCCTGGACAGCAAAGTTTAAAGTTAGACGTGGGGCGTACAGCAGTAGGGGGCTAGGCACACACTCATGGCCAATCGGTCAGTCCTGCTGTGTTCGGGTGTTGCGCAATCTTACTGCACGTAGCCCCATTTAAATGGAGGCTAGACACAGCGCAGTTTATTCGGTGTCCAGCTATTTCCTCAATAGGTAGTCTGTCTGTCTATTATGAAACTTTTTCAAGGTGGGCGGGGCACCGTTCTGCAGAACCACGTGGCAAAATATTCATGCTACTTAAATCTATCCAGTGACGACTTGTTAGTTTAAATTTGACCAAAAGGCCAGATTAGTTTGCCCTTCTGGGTCACTGATGGATGTTCTCTCCCTAATAATTTGTTTTAAAAATTGTGAGTGAGAACCATGGAATGTTATAAGAATGCAGCTTTGTGCCCCTTGTGCCCTTGCACTCTGGTTAAAAGAGAGGCCTTTCATTTGCATTAATTCACACACTGTTATCCAATGTGCCTGTTCATCTGCATGTTTGCTTCATGCCCTTATTGTTGCCAACACATATAGCCACCGGTTGAGCTACATGATCTTTGTCCGACTGTAGGCTGCTCTTAAATCAAATGATACAGAACTGCTTTCTTACATTTTAAACAACTTGGGATCCTTTCTGCAATCACAATCCTCTGTGTGTGTCCTCTGAACATTTGGATGTATTTCTCGAATTGCACAAAACTGCTAACATGGCTACCGGCCAAGAGTCATATCAGGTCCAGATAGCCAGATTGTGACAGACAGGCCTCAGGCCTGGATCTAGCATGCGACTGGCCCATGTCCGGCCCAGACTCCAGCCGGTGTCAGCGTGCCATCAGGAGCATGACGGTGGGAGAGCAGGTGAGCGAGAGGCCAGCCGTGGGCTTCCCTCTGGGAGAAGCTCGGCGTTTCCGTGCCACTCCGTCCGGGTCAGGGATCCTGCGGCACGGAGGGCATGCGGTCCAGATGGATTCGCCCTGCTAGCTGGCTGCGTGTCCATGCGTCCACCTCGCGGACCTCCGCCTTGGAGCTGCTGCTGTCCTTCTCCATATGGCCCATGGGGATCCTCGGGGTTGAGCTTTACCCTCTCCCTCCGGCCATGGCTAGACACAATAACAGACCACCACTCCACCACTTACACTCGGTTCAATTTCAATAGCTTTATTGGCATGCACAGTTGCCAAAGCATGCTGTTATATTAAAAACAAAAGTCAACAAACAAAAAAGTGAAAAATAGCAACCACATTTAAGCTTTACAATGTTGCCAAAGCATACTATTATATATAAAAAAGGAAAAACAACATGTTTGAGTTTTACCCTTTTGCTTTGGCTAGTCTCATGACCACATCACCAATCCACACCTCTTTCTCTCAGTGTCAATATGTGTGTGTGTCTGTCTCTGTATGTGTACAGCCACCCAGCAGTCCCTTGTGTGTGTGTATCTGTGCCCTAGTCACTACAGCTTGAAGCAGATTGTTTGTTCCCTCGGCAAAATATCCTATTTATTTGCACAGCATGTGCTTCAGTCACTGCTGAATCAGCCAAGGACACACCGCTCAGGACTAAAATAAAAAAAGAATAAAAAAAAAAAAAAAAAAAAATATATATATATATATATATATATATATATATATATATATATACTTATTATATATTATTATATTTATTATATATATATATATATATATATATATATATATATATATATATATATATATATATACACGTATGAGAAAGTTCAACAAAACAGATATTTTACTCATGTAAGGAACTGCTGTATGTTTACTTCATGAGTCCTGTAAATAAAAGAAGAGTAGCCTCAGGCAGGGGAGCTGAGGCTCAAGATGTCAAGGGGAAAGTGTAAAGCCAAGAAGGCCAGTGAAGTTTAGTACACTTACTTTAGCTCCACATAGGACTTTACTTTAGCTCCACAAAGTAATCTTGAAGTAACTTTAAGTTGCAGTTCAGTTTCATTTATAGTTGTATAGGCCTAAACCTTCATAATGTTGTTTTCTTTAGAATGCTTTAGAACTTGAAAGCAATCTGAAAGCAATCGTACACGATTTCAAACCCATAACATTTTTGTCACATTCAGCTAACATCTCCTTACGATCCGCTCGCTGCCCATCCCGTGAGTACACTGAAAAACCTGGTCTCTGTAGGCAACACAGGCTCTTGAGACAAACAAAGTGGTGGCAACCTGTCCCTCAGACGAAAAACAAAACCCTGAAGAGAGGGGTGAGCTACCTCTGGTGTGTGTGGCCCTTGATTAGAATACAATGTGCATTATTTTAGACAAAAGCGTTTGCCAAGAAAAGTAAATATAAACACAAACAAACATCATGCGCAATCACTTACCCCACCTTTAAGAGCCTTTAGTTGGCACACTGGAGAAATGCTTGCCTCTTATTGAGGGCACCGAGTGTATGGCTTCAGCAGCGTTGCCATTAGGTTGGCCAGGAGCCTTACTGCCATTGTGGTCAGGGGTGAGGCTGGCCCGGGGTTCATGTTCCTGTCACGGCAACAGTGTCTCCTGCTGGTGGGTTGGGGGGCAGAAGGTGGTCAACAAACTGCATGATGAGAGCATGAGTCTGTGGCCATGGACGTGTCCTAAAGGGCCTGCAGCATTTCATTCAGAGATCTGATGCTTTGATAATTTTACCAAGCTTTCAGAACACCAGTGTCAAAAATGGTGCATTCCTGCAAATCTCTTCACTGCAACCAAGTTAGTACAGTATGACTGCCTGATGTAGGTTCAGTGAGGGCAAAACAAAAGACAAGGCAAGTCTTTCTCATCTCATATGCATTTGCAATTCAAAGTGCTTTTCAGATGAGCAGACAAAAAAAGCACATGGAAATGAGGTAAGGTTAATTAAAACCGAGTAAAAGGCTATATGAAAAAGAAAGATTGAAAAGGAAGAGTGGTTTAGATAAATATACTTTAAAAGTAGAGTGCTTTCAACAGTTAACAAAACACATCTAAGAACAATTGAGTTCTGTCTAGATGTGAAACGGCATCTACTGCCGAAACAGAATATTCTGTAAATAACATTTTCCTCATTTCACTCTGGCTGTCCATCCGAGAGCGAGCGATGTCGCTGCATCCAGCATCTGGCCCTGAGCCTGATCAGTGAGAGAGAGAGAGAGAGAGAGAGGAGAGAGAGAGAGACGAGAGAGAGAGAGAAAGAATGAGAGAGAGAGAGAGAAGCTTCCGTGGCATATGGGCCAGCTTGGCACTCAGCCTGCAAGTGTGGGATGGACTGATGCTCGTGTTGCATCGCCAACATGAAAGGGAGGAACAGGTATCTATCCTCTGACAAACACCTTTGTATAACACGAGCTGACCAACCCACCACACAAACATTCTGCTCCATCCTACTCAAAGCATCCTCTCCATTCGAGTCCAAGACATAAAGAATTACATAGAAAAATACAATAACACCTTGTCAAAAATACAGTATCACAATTCTATACCACTTTATCAAAAATATATTTATGATATCTATAAACATAAAGAATATAAATAGACATGGTGAGACTGGCATTAGGAAATATAATAACTCCCAAGAGCTAGTAACATTTTATGACAAATGTCTGGAAAAGCCTACAAACAAAAACAATATCTACACCAGTTTCTATGACCATAAAGCTTTTAAAATTAACATGATGAGATATGGTGGAAAAGAGTTAGGCTACTTATCCCTGAATCTCTGTGCACAACATTGAGCCCGGATGAAGAGCTTCTTGAATGTGGAGATAAAGACGTTATTACATGTTTGACTCTCTGGTACAGATGCTTTCGGAAGTGTTGCAGCACTCTACTGTTGCAGGATGAGATTACAGTGACCCATTATTGCTGTTCAAGGTGAATGCCCAAGTGAAAGAGCCTCGTCCACGATAGGGATGCTACTGCTGCCGCCCTCATTCATTGTAGAGAAATTGTGATTTTGGGTCATTAAATTTCAAATTGCACACCATTTTCTAGGCAGTGATCTGTGTGAAAACCAGCTGCCACTGGGTCAGGCTAAACCATACAGCAGTAACCCGAGAGCTTCAGAGAGCACCAGGGAGGACAGGCAGCTCAGCACTGCGCCACACTTCCCACATTACAAAGACTTTAAATGGAAACCTGCAACAAAGACGCTACAACCTAGTAGCAGGCCCAGGACTGTTTGCTGTGTATTGTAGCTCACTGTCTTCTCTGACATTTAAAGTTTCAGGTTTCGATTTGATCTTTTTTTAATAAAACTCTTCTTGGCTCTTCCCATGGCATAAAATCATTTGAGAAAAAGATGATTAAACAAGTGCTGGTTTAATCTTTGATGCATATGCTAACCATACACAGTTTCATACATTGTGTACTCAACATACAGGCCTAGCACATATTCTGGCAGTACCAATAGAGACATTTCCACCACAGACACAGAAGCTCATTCAGGATCTCTTATTCTATGTAACAGTTGGCTGGACATCATAAATTTGCCAATGTGAGCAACATATTGCACTGAACAAAGACAACAATCCCTATCTTTTACAGGGACTCTGCCTCCAGATGTGAAAGCAAACAGTAGCAATAAATCCTAACAAAGTAGGGTCTCATTACTGATATTCAGATGAGGCCATGCATTTACAAATCCTTCTCCAACAAGAGCAGCCAGGCGACTCCCTACACTTGACTTTTTCTTACAGTGTTAAAGAAAGTGACACTAAATTCCAGCATCCTAATCTGTATCCAGATAGTCATGCATAAGGATTACTGAGATATGGTGACTGTCTACCTTGTTTTAACATTTTAATAAGACCAGTAGTTTTGAAGTAATGTGAGTGTGCACACACATACACACATTTATTCTCTCTCTCTCTCTCTCTCTCTCTCTCTCACACACACACACACACACACACACACACACACGTGTGAACAGGCGGGCATACAGATCCGATTACAATACCCTCCGCCCCCTATCGAGGTTGAGAGAGTAATAAGGTTATTTTCTTTTTGCAGTGCTGCAGTAAAGAGGATGATGACCTTGCCTTTTTTCTGTGTGGTTTTCATGAAGTGAGCATATTAGTTTTCCTACAGTAGTTGCATGTGTTTACCAAGACCTCCCCGAGGGTAACATTGCCTTGGGGAGAAACACGACACAGCAGAGGGGGGAAAAACATTCCAAACCTTATACATTCACAGAGCTGTGAGAAGGGCTAGATTCATGACAAGCTGAGAAGTTGAAGCAAAAGGCAAAGAGAGAATGAGACATTCTGCAACATCAATTTTCAAAGTATGCTATTGAGCCTCAGGCGCATATTACATTCTCTCTGTTTTCCCTGAGAGAGAGAGGCATGCTTATGTCTTGAAAGACAGAAAGAGAGAGCAGTTGCTAGGTTGATGAACAAATAGATATGGTGGGTGAGAGAATAAGCATACATCTGAAATCTGCTTTGTTCTTTCTTCTTGTTCAGATGAATGGGTTTTAGTTTCATCTAGAAGAGTTCATTCGACTCCACTTAGTTACCCTAACATTTAGGTAAATGTGAAAAAACATGACAATCTTTCTGATTAACATTACAAATATCATGCTGTTCCACATGAAATAACAAGAGCAGGATTTTAGCCAGAAATATTATAATGGAAAGTTTCCTTTGTTTACCTTTGTTTATTCTGACATAATTGATCCTGCTACATTTGAATGAAATGAAGCAGCTTGAAGGATCTTATGGTGTGGTATGTCATGCAGGAACTGTTGCCGCTGTCAATAATTAGTATCGTGAGATTATTATCTGAAATACACTTGTTAACATCATACATACAGTAGTGTTGAACATGTAGCATAAAATGAATAAGTGCAACATTTTACGGGCAATTCCACGGAAAATTGACTTTTTGTCACATCCATAACGCCAGTGAAATGCCTTGGCATTTGTATGATGTGAATGATAACATTCATTTTTTGTGCATTTTTTCTCATGTACATTCTTCAGCCAAAAATAGCAAATGCTCAAATTTATTGTAATCATTCACATCATACCCTACCATCACATTTTATTGGCGTTATGGATGTTACAAAAAACATAATTTTCCATGGAATTGCCCTACAATAACATTGTATGATGATGCCATATATTCTGTGTTTTTTCTATGGTATTTCAGAGTATTCAGTTGATGACTGCATCTATATGCATCTCGGTCTGTAGAAGTGAAACTAGACATCTTTAGACCCCAGGTAGCATGAAGTATCCTATAATTAGAGCTAGTTGAAATGAATGCTCAATAGATATTCCCTGGATTGAGAGATTGATTGGAGGCCAATATGCTTCCCTGGCTCCAGTGAAGCTCTACTTGCCCCACATGTCGCTCCTCACTTCCCAGTTTGTGCCTCATGTTACTATGGTTACTCTTGATTACTTCTGCTTCTGGATATAAAAACACACTCACAATGTGATAGACAAGCCTACAGAGTTCCCTTTGCTAAACTTAATATTAGGGGAGACAGATGAACATAGAGTGGAGGAAACTCAGGTTTTGACAGTGAATGCCAGATAGTATTTATGAATGTCTTTTGATAAACTGGTGCTTATAGAAGAACTCACTCATAAGGGGTAGATGCAAATGTCGTTATACATCCAATAGCAGTGCAGAAAACACTGTGGTTATATCTTTATATGGTGAATTATATTTAATCAATTTTACCCTTCCTTAATTTCCTTCCTTTTTCTTTCAAACACTGACAAACATTGAGTTTCAACAGCAGTGAGAAAAGCTCACAGTAATGGCTTTCATCTTTGTTGGCAGTGTGTCATCCTCATCATCACACAGGCCTCATGCTGGAGGTTGTGTATTCAGGCCTATTGCAATTGGATGAACACTAACCACAGGTGCACCTGAGACAGACAAGGGAAATCTGGCACGTGTGCTGTAAGCAGAAGCGTTTTCATTGTACAAATTATAAACTCAGGCGGTTAAAGATTCAATTCTGAGCCTAGCTCATGTTATATTTGATGTGATTCATTGTGCTGCTGACTACTATTCAGTCTACAAAGAACAGTGTGTGTGCGTGTGAGTGGGGGGGGGGGGGTGCTCAGGATGGGGGAAAGATCTATTATTTCCAGGCTGCCTTTAAACCTTTAAACAGCCTCTTTGGGTGTATCAGTGGGCCTGTGCGTTTCTTTTTCTCTCCTCATCCTCTTCTAGTTCTGATTTATCAATTTAAAAGCATGTCACTTTTCTTCCTTTTTCTGCATTGTGACTGTAATCCTGCCTTTGTTACTGTAATCGTGTTTGCATTCATGATATAATGGGATGAAACTCTTTGTGTCTGCGGGGATTGACACAGCGATTGTTACCCAGTCAGCCTTGTTTACAGCAAGTCTTCACTGTGTGAAATGAATTCCTATCCACAAAGAAGCGACCAAATAAAGAAAGGTTACGCGGCCAAATTGAGAGCAAAGTGAAAGGATGACTGGGGAGTCATTTATTCTGTATGAGCGGTCCTTTCATTTGATGGTGGCCATATGTGGTGATGTGAGGGGTGAGGGGTGGTGTGTGTGTGTGTGTGTGTGTGTATGTGGGTGTGTGTGTGTGTGTGTGTGTCAGTCACAATAACTAAACAGTAGTGCTTTTATCATAACAAATTATTACAGGGACTAGTTGTTTCTTATCTCTTCTTTCTACACTCAGATCAAACAGATTTTCTTTCGGTTTTGTTTTGTTCTAAGCATGTATATCAAATCTAACAGACTGGAGGTGTTTTCATTGGTGTCTCTGGAAAGTTTGACTTACAAAGTTACAAACCAGATTAAGATGACTCAAAAATAAATAAATACAAAATACAAATAAAATACACAAAAATACACAAAAATAAAAAAATATAATAAATCTTTGTTCTAAGCCTCAGTGGGGGTCTGCTGGAAGTGACTCACTCATCCTGACTACATCAGCCTCACAGCGGTGTGAATGCAGATTGAATGGAAAAGATTAAGTCCATGACCTCGCCACTGATCTAAATGAGTGGCTATGAGGCTTATACACTGTCAAGGCACTGCTGAAGACACACGTGCACTGGATCAGATACAGTACATGTGAATGGGTCTGGTGAATGATTCATATTGCAAG
>NW_027468870.1:29398065-29495565 GCF_046254945.1 Alosa pseudoharengus | reverse complement strand
ATTCTTCTATGTACGCCAAACCCATCTTGATTGTTTGTTACCTAACTAACTAATTAACTTTGTTACCTACACAATTTTCATTTCATCTGACAATAGATGTGTATAACATTTTCCAGGGGTGCCAATAAATTGTGTTTTTGTTTTGTTAAAAAATATTTATTCTTTTTTTCTCCGAATAAATTCGCTTCCCTTCTAGGTTGAATTTTTCCTCATTGTTTTCATTGTGAAATTAAGATAAATAAACATTTTTTTAATGTCTGTTTTAATCAACTTTACTTGAATAATACTATGGAGGGTATAATAGTATGGAATAATAGTATGGAGGGTATAATAGTATGGAATAATAGTATGGAGGGTATAATAGTATGGAAGGTATAATAGTATGGAATAATAGTATGGAGGGTATAATAGTATGGAGAGTATAATAGTATGGAATAATAGTATGGAGGGTATAATAGTATGGAGGGTATAATAGTATGGAATAATAGTATGGAGGGTGCTGTATGATGACCATTACAAAATAATCAACAAAATAATCAACAGCAACAACAAAGCCCCTTTAAAACCTCTTTGAGACACCTGAACAGTGATAAATCTAAAACACTAACCATTCACAGGAATGTTTTTTAACCCATCAAGTATCACATAGACTCATCAAGACAGGTAGACTGTCATTTCTATTCCTTCAAATGGTCAATTAATCAATCTTCTAGTCTAATCTTCTAAACTAGTCACTGCAGCCTCTACTTAAAGAGGCCTTATATACCTGGTGTAGTCCTGCGTCTGTGTCCCGTGCACGCGGAGCGTGACGAGAATTGCGTCATCAAAGCGACATGCGGGGGTGTCGCGTGCCTCCCAACAACTGTGACCATGCGTCATTGACGCACGTCTTCGACACGTGCAAATGTACATGGAGGAGCATACCACTTCCTTTAGAGGTTTTGCCTCCTATGCTAATCTGATACACTTTATTTATAAAATTCAGTCAACTTCTTATCACAACCATCTAGATATCTGTTCATAATGGCTGATTCTGACTTTAAGTTTCTTTACTCCAAGTAGTCCCAGGGACCTCAGCACCAGTAAGTCCCTAGTGGCTTTAAATATGTTTGTTTCTCTGGAGTTCCATTTCATAGCAGCATATTTCCATTCCAATGTACTTTATACCGTAGTCAGTGTTAGGAAGTAATGGAATACATGTATTCTGGATAACGTATTTAAAATACAAAACATGAATAACTGTATTTAAAAAGAGTTACAATTTAAATGGGTGGTATCCAGAATACAGTTACATTAATGCATTTAAGGGATTACATTTTAAATCATTACAACTTGTAAGCCAAGCCTTTTCAAACTCAAATTAAAATATTTTTTAACACACCATGCAGCCTATGTATCTCTTAGATGGCTCTTTTCTCTTTCCCTCTCTGATTATATTGTAGTCTAAATGAAAAAACATCTCAGGGAATGTAGAGTGTAAAATTAGTTTTGTTGTAGGCCAATGGGGCCTATATCCAGTCTGCATGTTTTAGGCCAATATAGGTTTCACAGCACATAGGCTTATATATCAATCCATCCTCCACTATAAAGCAGGCTGTGGGATGTTATTGACACTATGGATTTAGAACAAGTTATAATCCAGCGGTCATTTTTGACCGGGAACACAAAACTAGTAAACATAAAACGAACACAACAAGAGGGTTAAAAGTAACCTTCCCAACACTGTTTATAGTGCAGTTAGTTGAGGAGGGGAGGAGAGGGTATAGACATAAAGAAGAGAAATGAAAAAAGGAGGAGGGTAGAAGGAAGAATAGGCAAAGAAGAGGGAGGAGGAGGATACGTACAGTATATCAGTTCTTCTCATGACAAGGGGCTCTATTAATATGCAAAACACATGAGGTATCTATATTTTTTCACAAGTCCTCACAGGTCTTGGTGTGTGCCTCTGGCTCAATGAGAAGAGAGAGGTGCAAATAACACTAGAGTCCACTCCCCGTAAGGCAGACACACAGATCAAATGTAGGCTATACTTCCCCAACATTGTAAGTTCCTTGGAGAAAATGATTTAAACCAGTGAATAGCCAAAGCTGTTTCGCAGTGAGGGTATAGAGAAGACAATAGACCCCCACCATATTTTTTAGAAAGCAAATAATTAAAAAGAATCACAAGATTTTGTAAGGGCATCTGAAACTGTAAACTGCTCTTCCACCTCCCATTACATTACCCTTACTAGAGGTAAATGTTGTTCTTGTCTGCATAGCCTGTGTCCTCTATCTACCAGATCTGCTCGACCTAAGCAGTCTCACCCATGGCTGAATGATACCCTCGGACTGCTGCACACTGTCCTCAGAGCTGCTGAGAGGAAATGGCACAAAACAAAAACGGCTAGCAATATCTCAAGGTACCAGTTACTACTGTCTTCCTTCTCATCCAGCGGCACTGCTGCAAAGAAGGCTTTTTATGATAAGATAGATCCACAGTGCCACTGACATCCGGAAAGTATTTTCCACTTTCAAAACTCTACTTGAACCTCCACGTCCTGTTACCGACCTCACAGTTTCATTCTTCATTGACAAAGTAGTGGCTATCAGTAGGCAGTTCTCCGATCTGTGCAGTCATAACCTGCTTTCCCTGGTTAAGGGCGCAACATGAAACATGCAGCATGCAGCAGCCCTTCAGTCTTCCCTGATTTACGCCATATAATTACAGTGCATGAAAATGCACTGTACTGTTATTCCAAGGCATTTTATTACAGTGCATGAAAATGCACTGTACTGTTCTTCCTAGGCTTCTTATTACAGTGCATGAAAATGCACTGTACTGTTATTCCAAGGCATTTTATTACAGTGCATGAAAATGCACTGTACTGTTATTCCAAGGCATTTTATTATTATTACAGTGCATGAAAATGCACTGTACTGTTATTCCAAGGCATTTTATTATTACAGTGCATGAAAATGCACTGTACTGTTATTCCAAGGCATTTTATTATTATTACAGTGCATGAAAATGCACTGTACTGTTCTTCCTAGGCTTCTTCTTATTACAGTGCATGAAAATGCACTGTACTGTTCTTCCTAGGCTTCTTCTTATTCTTCTTCTTCTTCTAACGCATTTAATGCAGCTTCAACCGTTTAACGTAGAAACTTCATTCAAACTTTGTTACGTAGGTCTTACTTGGGATAAGAGTGCTATGTATTTTTCATCGTTGTAACTTTTATACTTTTTAAACTATTAATTAAAAACTATCAAAATTTCCCCATTGACTTAACATTGCCCTTTATGACATCACAGCAATTAGAATCCTGTGGCAGGTGTTCGGGCCATCTGGATCAACTGCCACTTTCAGGCTTTAAGCATACAAACTGGCCCTATTAAGACTACACATCCTGTTCAACTGCTTCCTCTGCCAAAAACTGTTTCAAAATAAAAGTCCTCACTACAATATTTCACTGTTAAACAATTTAACCCTTTAAACTACTGAACTTTTTAACTGTTCAGCCATTGTAACTGTTACTTGTCATCAACTATGACTCCTACCCACTGTAGCTAGTTAGCTAAGTTAGCTAAGTAACTTGGTTAGCATAGTTAGCATGCTAGCATGTTAGCATGCTAGTTAGCATTTTTAGCAAAACTGCTAAAAATGATTAGCTAAGTTAGCTAAGTCACATGGTTAGCATAGTTAGCATGCTAGCATGTTACAATGCTAGTTAGCATTTTTAGCAAAACTATTAAAAATGATTAGCTAAGTTAGCTAAGTCACATGGTTAGCATAGTTAGCATGCTAGCATGTTAGCATGCTGGTTAGCATTTTTAGGAAAACTGCTAAAAATTATTAGCTAAGTTAGCTAAGTCACATGGTTAGCATAGCTAGCATGCTAACATGCTAGTTAACATTTTTAGCAAAACTGCTAAAAATGATTAGCTAAGTTAGCTAAGTAACATGATTATCATAATTAGCATGCTAACATGTTAGCATGCTAGTTAGCATTTTTAACAAAACTGCTAAAAATGATTAGCTAAGTTAGCTAATTAACATGGTTAGCATAGTTAACATGCTAGCATGTTAACATGCTAGTTTGCATAGTTAGCATAACTGCTAAAAATGATTAGCTAAGTTAGCTAAGTAACATAGTTAGCATGTTAGCATGTTAATTAGAATAGTTAGCATAACTACTAAAAATGAAAACATTAGCTAAGTTAACTAAGTTAAGTAACATGGTTAACATTATTATCTTTGATAACATAGTTATCATAACTACTAGCAAACATTAAAGCCATTCCAACTGTCAGTTATTGTCAATTATCTACCTAAATAATTTAAACATTTAAATTATCCACCTATTTAATCGTTTAATCATTCCAACTATATTAAACCTTATCTACCAAGCAAATCATTTAACCATATAAACTATCCACCTATTTAACTGTTCAGTCATTCCAACTATATTAAACCTCATCTACCTATATAGTTTGTTTTTACTCTGTATGATATTTTACATCATATTTTTTGCATTTTCATGCACTGTATTTCCTTCAGGAAATGCTTTTCTAGTTCTTATTCTTCTTCTTCTTCTAACGCGCTTAATACAGCTTCAACCGTTTAACGTAGAAACTTCATTCAAACTGCGTTGCGTAGGTCTTACTTATGACATGGGTGCTATGTATTTTTCATCTTTGTAACTTTTATACTTTTTAAACTATTAATTAAAAACTAATCAAAATTTCCCCATTGACTTAACATTATGATTATGACATCACAATACAGCCGTTAAGCAATTAGAATCCTATGGCAGGTGTTCGGGCCACCTGGATCAACTGCCAGTTTCAGGCTTTAAGCATACAAACTGGCCCTATTAAGACTACACATCCTGTTCAACTGCTTCCTCTGCCAAAAACTGTTTCAAAATAAAAGTCCTCACTACAATATTTCACTGTTAAACAATTTAACCCTTAAAACTACTGAACTTTTTAACTGTTCAGCCATTGTAACTGTTACTTGTCATCAACTATGACTCCTACCCACTGTAGCTAGTTAGCATGGTTAGCATAGTTAGCATGTTAGCATGCTAGCATGTTAGCATGCTAGTTAGCATTTTTAGCAAAACTGCTAAAAATGATTAGCTAAGTTAGCTAAGTCACATGGTTAGCATAGTTAGCATGCTAGCATGTTAGCATGCTAGTTAGCATTTTTTGTAAAACTGCTAAAAATGATTAGCTAAGTTAGCTAAGTCACATGGTTAGCATAGTTAGCATGCTAGCATGTTAGCATGCTAGTTAGCATTTTTTGCAAAACTACTAAAAATGATTAGCGAAGTTAGCTAAGTCACATGGTTAATATAATTAACATGTTAGCATGCTAATTAGCATAGTTATCATAACTAATAAAAATGATTAGCTAGGTTAGCTAAGTCATATGGTTAGCATAGTTAACATTTTAACATTGTTAGCATGCTAGTTAGCATAGTAACTTGGTTAACATTATTATCTTTATTAACATAGTTAGCATAACTACTAGCAAACATTGGAGCCATTCTAACTGTTAGTTATCGTCAACTATCTGCCTAAATAATTTAACCATTTCAATTATTAACCTATTTAACTGTTCAGTCATTCCAACTATATTAAACCTTATCTACCAAGCAAATAATTTAACCATATGAACTCATCATATTTTTGCATTTTCATGCACTGTATTTCCTTCAGGAAATGCTTTTCTAGTTATTATTATTATTATTATTCTTCTTCTAACGCACTTAATGCAGCTTCAACCGTTTAACGTAGAAACTTCATTCAAACTATGTTACGTAGGTCTTAATTAGGACATGTGAGCTTCGTATTTTTCAACTTTGTAACTTTTATACTTTTTAAACTATTAATTAAAAACTAATCAAAATTTCCCCATTGACTTAACATTATGATTATGACATCACAATACGGCCGTTAAGCAATTAGAATCCTATGGCAGGTGTTCGGGCCACCTGTTTCAACTGCCAGTCTCAGGCTTTAAGCATACAAACTGGCCCTATTAAGACTACACATCCTGTTCAACTGCTTCCTCTGCCAAAAACTGTTTCAAAATAAAAGTCCTCACTACAATATTTCACTATTAAACAATTTAACCCTTTAAACTACTGAACTTTTTAACTGTTCAGCCATTGTAACTGTTACTTGTCATCAACTATGACTCCTACCCACTGTAGCTAGTTAGCATGGTTAGCATAGTTAGCATGCTAGCATGTTAGCATGCTAGCATGTTAGCATGCTAGTTAGCATTTTTTACAAAACTGCTAAAAATGATTAGCTAAGTTAGCTAAGTCACATGGTTAGCATAGTTAGCATGCTAACATGTTAGCATGCTAGTTAGCATTTTTTACAAAACTGCTAAAAATGATTAGCTAAGTTAGCTAAGTCACATGGTTAGCATAGTTAGCATGCTAACATGTTAGCATGCTAGTTAGCATTTTTTACAAAACTGCTAAAAATGATTAGCTAAGTTAGCTAAGTCATATGGTTAGCATAGTTAGCATGCTAGCATGTTAGCATGCTAGTTAGCATTTTTTACAAAACTGCTAAAAATGATTAGCTAAGTTAGCTAAGTCACATGGTTAGCATAGTTAGCATGCTAACATGTTAGCATGCTAGTTAGCATTTTTTACAAAACTGCTAAAAATGATTAGCTAAGTTAGCTAAGTCACATGGTTAGCATAGTTAGCATGCTAGCATGTTAGCATGCTAGTTAGCATTTTTTACAAAACTGCTAAAAATGATTAGCGAAGTTAGCTAAGTCACATGGTTAATGTAATTAACATGTTAGCATGCTAATTAGTATAGTTATCATAACTAATAAAAATGATTAGCTAGGTTAGCTAAGTCATATGGTTAGCATAGTTAACATTTTAACATTGTTAGCATGCTAGTTAGCATAGTAACTTGGTTAACATTATTATCTTTATTAACATAGTTAGCATAACTACTAGCAAACATTAGAGCCATTCTAACTGTTAGTTATCGTCAACTATCTGCCTAAATAATTTAACCATTTCAATTATTAACCTATTTAACTGTTCAGTCATTCCAACTATATTAAACCTTATCTACCAAGCAAATAATTTAACCATATGAACTCATCATATTTTTGCATTTTCATGCACTGTATTTCCTTCAGGAAATGCTTTTCTAGTTATTATTATTATTATTATTATTCTTCTTCTAACGCACTTAATGCAGCTTCAACCGTTTAACGTAGAAACTTCATTCAAACTATGTTACGTAGGTCTTAATTAGGACATGTGAGCTTTGTATTTTTCAACTTTGTAACTTTTATACTTTTTAAACTATTAATTAAAAACTAATCAAAATTTCCCCATTGACTTAACATTATGATTATGACATCACAATACGGCCGTTAAGCAATTAGAATCCTATGGCAGGTGTTCGGGCCACCTGTTTCAACTGCCAGTCTCAGGCTTTAAGCATACAAACTGGCCCTATTAAGACTACACATCCTGTTCAACTGCTTCCTCTGCCAAAAACTGTTTCAAAATAAAAGTCCTCACTACAATATTTCACTGTTAAACAATTTAACCCTTTAAACTACTGAACTTTTTAACTGTTCAGCCATTGTAACTGTTACTTGTCATCAACTATGACTCCTACCCACTGTAGCTAGTTAGCATGGTTAGCATAGTTAGCATGTTAGCATGCTAGCATGTTAGCATGCTAGTTAGCATTTTTTGCAAAACTGCTAAAAATAATTAGCTAAGTTAGCTAAGTCACATGGTTAGCATAGTTAGCATGCTAGCATGTTAGCATGCTAGTTAGCATTTTTTACAAAATTGCTAAAAATGATTAGCTAAGTTAGCTAAGTCACATGGTTAGCATAGTTAGCATGCTAGCATGTTAGCATGCTAGTTAGCATTTTTTACAAAACTGCTAAAAATGATTAGCTAAGTTAGCTAAGTCACATGGTTAGCATAGTTAGCATGCTAGCATGTTAGCATGCTAGTTAGCATTTTTTGCAAAACTGCTAAAAATGATTAGCTAAGTTAGCTAAGTCACATGGTTAGCATAGTTAGCATGCTAGCATGTTAGCATGCTAGTTAGCATTTTTTACAAAACTGCTAAAAATGATTAGCTAAGTTAGCTAAGTCACATGGTTAGCATAGTTAGAATGTTAACATGTTAGCATGCTAGTTAGCATAGTTAGCAAAACTGCTAAAAATGATTAGCTAGATTAGCTAAGTCACATGGTTAACATAGTTAGCATGTTAGCATTGCTAACTACTAAAAATGCATTAGCTAAGTTAACTAAGTTAAGTATTGTCCACCTATTTAACCGTTCAATCATTCCAACTATATTAAACCTTATCTTCCAAGCAAATCATTTAACCATATAAACTATCCACCTATTTAACTGTTCAGTCACTCCAACTATATTAAACCTCATCTACCTAGCAACCAATATAGTTTATTTTTACTCTGTATGATATTTTACATCATATTTTTTGCATTTTCATGCACTGTATTTCCTTCAGGAAATGCTTTTCTAGTTATTATTATTATTATTCTTCTTCTAACGCACTTAATGCAGCTTCAACCGTTTAACGTAGAAACTTCATTCAAACTATGTTACGTAGGTCTTACTTAGGACATGTGAGCTTTGTATTTTTCAACTTTGTAACTTTTATACTTTTTAAACTATTAATTAAAAACTAATCAAAATTTCCCCATTGACTTAACATTATGATTATGACATCACAATACGGCCGTTAAGCAATTAGAATCCTATGGCAGGTGTTCGGGCCACCTGTTTCAACTGCCAGTCTCAGGCTTTAAGCATACAAACTGGCCCTATTAAGACTACACATCCTGTTCAACTGCTTCCTCTGCCAAAAACTGTTTCAAAATAAAAGTCCTCACTACAATATTTCACTGTTAAACAATTTAACCCTTTAAACTACTGAACTTTTTAACTGTTCAGCCATTGTAACTGTTACTTGTCATCAACTATGACTCCTACCCACTGTAGCTAGTTAGCATGGTTAGCATAGTTAGCATGTTAGCATGCTAGCATGTTAGCATGCTAGTTAGCATTTTTTGCAAAACTGCTAAAAATGATTAGCTAAGTTAGCTAAGTCACATGGTTAGCATAGTTAGCATGCTAGCATGTTAGCATGCTAGTTAGCATTTTTTGCAAAATTGCTAAAAATGATTAGCTAGGTTAGCTAAGTCACATGGTTAGCATGTTAGCATGCTAACATGTTAGCATGCTAGTTAGCATTTTTTGTAAAACTGCTAAAAATGATTAGCTAAGTTAGCTAAGTCACATGGTTAGCATAGTTAGCATGCTAGCATGTTAGCATGCTAGTTAGCATTTTTTGCAAAACTGCTAAAAATGATTAGCTAAGTTAGCTAAGTCACATGGTTAGCATAGTTAGCATGCTAGCATGTTAGCATGCTAGTTAGCATTTTTTATAAAACTGCTAAAAATGATTAGCTAAGTTAGCTAAGTCACATGGTTAGCATAGTTAGCATGCTAACATGTTAGCATGCTAGTTAGCATTTTTTGCAAAACTGCTAAAAATGATTAGCTAAGTTAGCTAAGTAACGTGGTTAGCATGCTAATGTGTTAGCATGCTAGTTAGCATTTTTAGCAAAACTGCTAAAAATTATTAGCTAAGTTAGCTAAGTAACATGGTTAACATAGTTAGCATGTTAGCATTGCTAACATGCTAGTTAGCATAACTACTAAATATGAAAACATTAGCTAAGTTAACTAAGTTAAGTATTATCCACCTATTTAACCGTTCAATCATTCCAACTATATTAAACCTTATCTACCAAGCAAATCATTTAACCATATAAACTATCCACCTATTTAACTGTTCAGTCACTCCAACTATATTAAACCTCATCTACCTAGCAACCAATATAGTTTGTTTTTACTCTGTATGATATTTTACATCATATTTTTTGCATTTTCATGCACTATATTTCCTTCAGGAAATGCTTTTCTAGTTCTTATTATTCCTCTTCTTCTAACGCAGTTAATGCAGCTTCAACCGTTTAACGTAGAAACTTCATTCAAACATTGACGCGTAGGTCTTAATTAGGACATGTGGGCTTTGTATTTTTCAACTTTGTAACTTTTATACTTTTTAAACTATTAATTAAAAACTATCAAAATTTTCCCATTGACTTAACATTGCCCTTTATGACATCACAGCAATTAGAATCTTATGGCAGGTGTTCAGGCCAGCTGGCCCAACTGCCATTCTCAGGCTTTAAGCATACAAACTGGCCCTATTAAGACTACACATCCTGTTCAACTGCTTCCTCTGCCAAAAACTGTTTCAAAATAAAAGTCCTCACTACAATATTTCACTGTTAAACAATTTAACCCTTTAAACTACTGAACTTTTTAACTGTTCAGCCATTGTAACTGTTACTTGTCATCAACTATGACTCCTACCCACTGTAGCTAGTTAGCATGGTTAGCATAGTTAGCATGTTAGCATAGTTAGCATGCTAGTTAGCATTTTTTACAAAACTGCTAAAAATGATTAGCTAAGTTAGCTAAGTCACATGGTTAGCATAGTTAGCATGCTAGTATGTTAGCATGCTAGTTAGCATTTTTATCAAAACTGCTAAAAATGATTAGTTAAGTTAGCTAAGTCACATGGTTAGCATAGTTAGCATGCTAACATGTTAGCATGCTAGTTAGCATTTTTTGCAAAACTGCTAAAAATTATTAGCTAAGTTAGCTAAGTCACATGGTTAGCATAGTTAACATGCTAGCATGTTAGCATGCTATTTAGATAGTTATCATAACTAATAAAAATGATTAGCTAGGTTAGCTAAGTCATATGGTTAGCATAGTTAACATTTTGACATTGTTAGCATGCTAGTTAGCAGTTACTTGGTTAACATTATTATCTTTAATATAGTTAGCATAACTACTAGCAAACATTGGAGCCATTCCAACTGTTAGTTATCGTCAACTATCTGCCTAAATAATTTAACCATTTCAATTATCAACCTATTTAACTGTTCAGTCATTCCAACTATAGTAAACCTTATCTACAAGGCAAATAATTTAACCATATGAACTCATCATATTTTTGCATTTTCATGCACTGTATTTCCTTCAGGAAATGCTTTTCTAGTTCTTATTTTTCTTCTTCTAACGCGTTTAATGCAGCTTCAACCGTTAGACGTAGAAACTTCATTCAAACTTTGTTACGTAGGTCTTACTTAGCACATTTGGGCTATGTATTTTTCAACTTTGTAACTTTTATACTTTTTAAACTATTAATTAAAAACTATCAAAATTTCCCCATTGACTTAACATTATGATTATGACATCACAATACGGCCGTTAAGCAATTAGAATCCTATGGCAGGTGTTCGGGCCACCTGTTTCAACTGCCAGTCTCAGGCTTTAAGCATACAAACTGGCCCTATTAAGACTACACATCCTGTTCAACTGCTTCCTCTGCCAAAAACTGTTTCAAAATAAAAGTCCTCACTACAATATTTCACTGTTAAACAATTTAACCCTTTGAACTTTTTAACTGTTCAGCCATTGTAACTGTTACTTGTCATCAACTATGACTCCTACCCACTGTAGCTAGTTAGCTAAGTTAGCTAAGTAACTTGGTTAGCATAGTTAGCATGCTAGCATGTTAGCATGCTAGTTAGTATTTTTTTAAAAACTGCTAAAAATTATTAGCTAAGTTAGCTAAGTCATATGGTTAGCATAGTTAACATTTTAACATTGTTAGCATGCTAATTAGCATAGTAACTTGGTTAACATTATTATCTTTGTTAACATAGTTAGCATAACTGCTAGCAAAAATTGGAGCCATTCCAATTGTTTGTTATCGTCAACTATCTGCCTAAATAATTTAACCATTTCAATTATCAACCTATTTAACTGTTCAGTCATTCCAACTATATTAAACCTTATCTACCAAGCAAATAATTTAACCATATGAACTCATCATATTTTTGCATTTTCATGCACTGTATTTCCTTCAGGAAATGCTTTTCTAGTTATTACAGTGCATGAAAATGCACTGTACTGTTATTCCAAGGCATTTTATTATTATTATTATTATTATTCTTCTTCTAACGCACTTAATGCAGCTTCAACCGTTTAACGTAGAAACTTCATTCAAACTATGTTACGTAGGTCTTACTTAGGACATGTGAGCTTTGTATTTTTCAACTTTGTAACTTTTATACTTTTTAAACTATTAATTAAAAACGAATCAAAATTTCCCCATTGACTTAACATTATGATTATGACATCACAATACGGCCGTTAAGCAATTAGAATCCTACGGCAGGTGTTCGGGCCACCTGTTTCAACTGCCAGTCTCAGGCTTTAAGCATACAAACTGGCCCTATTAAGACTACACATCCTGTTCAACTGCTTCCTCTGCCGAAAACTGTTTCAAAATAAAAGTCCTCACTACAATATTTCACTGTTAAACAATTTAACCCTTTAAACTACTGAACTTTTTAACTGTTCAGCCATTGTAACTGTTACTTGTCATCAACTATGACTCCTACCCACTGTAGCTAGTTAGCATGGTTAACATAGTTAGCATGTTAGCATGCTAACATGTTAGCATGCTAGTTAGCATTTTTTGCAAAACTGCTAAAAATGATTAGCTAAGTTAGCTAAGTCACATGGTTAGCATAGTTAGCATGCTAGCATGTTAGCATGCTAGTTAGCATTTTTTGCAAAACTGCTAAAAATGATTAGCTAAGTTAGCTAAGTCACATGGTTAGCATAGTTAGCATGCTAGCATGTTAGCATGCTAGTTAGCATTTTTTGCAAAACTGCTAAAAATGATTAGCTAAGTTAGCTAAGTCACATGGTTAGCATAGTTAGCATGCTAGCATGTTAACATGCTAGTTAGCATTTTTTATAAAACTGCTAAAAATGATTAGCTAAGTTAGCTAAGTCACATGGTTAGCATAGTTAGCATGCTAACATGTTAGCATGCTAGTTAACATTTTTTGCAAAACTGCTAAAAATGATTAGCTGAGTTAGCTAAGTAACGTGGTTAGCATGCTAATGTGTTAGCATGCTAGTTAGCATTTTTAGCAAAACTGCTAAAAATTATTAGCTAAGTTAGCTAAGTAACATGGTTAACATAGTTAGCATGTTAGCATTGCTAACATGCTAGTTAGCATAACTACTAAATATGAAAACATTAGCTAAGTTAACTAAGTTAAGTATTATCCACCTATTTAACCGTTCAATCATTCCAACTATATTAAACCTTATGTACCAAGCAAATCATTTAACCATATAAACTATCCACCTATTTAACTGTTCAGTCACTCCAACTATATTAAACCTCATCTACCTAGCAACCAATATAGTTTGTTTTTACTCTGTATGATATTTTACATCATATTTTTTGCATTTTCATGCACTGTATTTCCTTCAGGAAATGCTTTTCTAGTTATTATTATTATTATTCTTCTTCTAACGCAGCTAATGCAGCTTCAACCGTTTAACGTAGAAACTTCATTCAAACTATGTTACGTAGGTCTTACTTAGGACATGTGAGCTTTGTATTTTTCAACTTTGTAACTTTTATACTTTTTAAACTATTAATTAAAAACTAATCAAAATTTCCCCATTGACTTAACATTATGATTATGACATCACAATACGGCCGTTAAGCAATTAGAATCCTATGGCAGGTGTTCGGGCCAGCTGCATCAACTGCCAGTCTCAGGCTTTAAGCATACAAACTGGCCCTATTAAGACTACACATCCTGTTCAACTGCTTCCTCTGCCAAAAACTGTTTCAAAATAAAAGTCCTCACTACAATATTTCACTGTTAAACAATTTAACCCTTTAAACTACTGAACTTTTTAACTGTTCAGCCATTGTAACTGTTACTTGTCATCAACTATGACTCCTACCCACTGTAGCTAGTTAGCATGGTTAACATAGTTAGCATGTTAGCATGCTAGCATGTTAGCATGCTAGTTAGCATTTTTTGCAAAACTGCTAAAAATGATTAGCTAAGTTAGCTAAGTCACATGGTTAGCTTAGTTAGCATGTTAGCATGTTAGCATGCTAGTTAGCATTTTTTGCAAAACTGCTAAAAATGATTAGCTAAGTTAGCTAAGTCACATGGTTATCATAGTTAGCATGCTAGCATGTTAGCATGCTAGTTAGCATTTTTTACAAAACTGCTAAAAATGATTAGCTAAGTTAGCTAAGTCATATGGTTAGCATAGTTAGCATGCTAGCATGTTAGCATGCTAGTTAGCATTTTTTGCAAAACTGCTAAAAATGATTAGCTAAGTTAGCTAAGTCACATGGTTAGCATAGTTAGCATGCTAGCATGTTAGCATGCTAGTTAGCATTACTGTTAAAAATGATTAGCGAAGTTAGCTAAGTCACATGGTTAACATAATTAGCATAGTTATCATAACTAATAAAAATTATTAGCTAGGTTAGCTAATCATATGGTTAGCATAGTTAACATTTTAATATTGTTAGCATGCTAGTTAGCATAGTTACTTGGTTACCATTATTATCTTTAACATAGTTAGCATAACTACTAGCAAACATTGGAGCCATTCCAACTGTTAGTTATCTTCAACTATCTGCCTAAATAATTTAACCATTTCAGTTATCAACCTATTTAACTGTTCAGTCATTCCAACTATAGTAAACCTTATCTACCAAGCAAATCATTTAACCATATGAACTCATCATATTTTTGCATTTTCATGCACTGTATTTCCTTCAGGAAATGCTTTTCTAGTTTCCTTCATTCATTCCTCTCATTGAGAGTGAGTTGTCTGAACCCAACACGTTTCCGTCCTACTACATGCCCACTGAACCCAATTCCAACCAACCTCCTCCATGCCACATCTCCTATCATCATGCCAGCAATCACACATATCATTAATGCTTCACTGGCTCCTGCTACATTTCCAAACACATTTAAACTGGCTTGGGTAACAACACATATCTTCACTTGCTCCCACCCAAGAGGAAAACTATCGCCTGCTCTTGCTCCTCCCATTCCAATCCAGGGCTATCGAAAGGGCGGCTTCCAAACAAATCACAGAATTCCTCTCACGGAATGGCCCCCTTGATTCTAATCAGTCTGGCTTTAAAAGTGGCCACTCCACCGAAACGGCTCTGTTGTCTGTGACAGAAGCGTTAAAATCAGCGCATGGTCCCCCGATGGTGGAACGACCTACCAAGTGCTACCAGAGCTTGCCCTCTCTATCTTTAAGGAGCTCTTGAAGACCCATCTCTTCCAAGGGTACCTCCTCACCTAACACTTTCAGTAACCCAACACACTAACATGCACTTACCATGCACTTCCCTTTCTTCCCCCCTCTATCTCCTTCTTCCACCACTTTTTCCTTTGACTACACTTTGACTAGTACTTAAAACTTCTGCACTCTCATCCTCTGGCAATAGTTCTGATTGATGTAACAATTTCTACTTAAAGCAGGAAGTGTAGTCGACACAGGGGTCACTGCATGTGCAAGATGTGACGTCACAGGAGTCCCAAACCCATTGCCACGTCCATGGTTCCAAGTACCTTTTTCTAAATTCCCCTGCGTTGCAACTCCTGCTTACCCTGGAAATCCAGAGTTCTCGCGAGAGCACAATTGAATTGTCTCTGCGAGACACTCTGGCAATGAGCAATGATGCACGTTACTTTCAATCAAATTGGCGTATGTATGTATGTAGGGTCTGTATTCTCCAGGCTAACTCCTGCTAGTAACTTGGCTAACTTCTCCGACTAACTATTTAAATTCACGACTTTGCAGTTTACAAATCTGTGAATCCCCTTCTGGCCCTCTGATCCCTATTTTTAAACTTTGTTTTTAAAATAATATATATTTACCATTTTACTACTTTCATTCATCTGCTTTCCCCACCACAGTTCATAGTGAGGTGCAGCCGTGGCCTACTGGTTAGCGCTTCGAACTTGTAACCGGAGGGTTGCCAGTTTGAACCCCGACCAGTAGGCTGAAGTGCCCTTGAGCAAGGCACCTAACCCCTCACTGCTCCCCGAGCGCCGCTGTTGTTGCAAGCAGCTCACTGCGCCGGGATTAGTGTGTGCTTCACCTCACTGTGTGTTCACTGTGTGCTAAGTGTGTTTCACTAATTCACAGATTGGGATAAATGCAGAGACCAAATTTCCCTCACGGGATCAAAAGAGTATATACTTATATATATACTTATACATTATCTATAATGTCATGATCATCTAAGCACCATATTATGGACATGTGCACATTTTGAGGCCTGGATTTAAAAGAAAATCACCTTGGCCATCTGTGGTCAAGCAGTGGTGTTTGACTGAATGAATCTCATCTCTGCAGAAGAAGCAGCAGCAGTTTAAACAGCACCTCTCCCAGCCTTCAGCATAGAGCTGGAGAGACTCTCTCTCATTCAGATCCCAGCTGTGAGCAGCACGTCACATTCTAATTCTCCCTTTATCCCCCAGAGTTTCACTGTGAGCAGTCAATATGAGAATTGACCAGCCACACCACCACCTCCACCACCGAACAGGATCATTGCCCATCTGATGTAGCCCAACGAGCCATAACTACTCCCACACCAACTGCAACTGGTCATTGCTGTCGTCGATTCTGTATTCCTCTGTATCTCTCATGGATAGTTCTGAAATGTGGCTCAGTGTGCAGAAGATATTTGATCATGCAGGGTCACAATGATATATACTATCCTGAAAGAGAGAGGTGTTTCGCGGATAATGTCTGATGGGCTATAACTCTAAGAGCCCTTGGTCATTGCTGTTTTGAGTCTACTGCTTGTCATAGCAGTGTGGCATTTACAGAAGAACACAAAACATATCCTGTATAACACAGATGAGTGTCCTAGAATGTGTTGTGCATTTCTGTGAACAGTAATTGAGGCAAATTGACCATTATCTTTCTAGACATAATTTTGCACTACAGCATCAATACCATATGGGGTCAACACAAGCAGTACTGTTTCATCCAACCAGTAAGCTGGAGAGCTTTCCTTGATATCTGCTTCAAATTTGCATGCATCTAATGTACTCCCCATCATCTCATGGTCCTCTTTAACAGCCTATGCCTCTTCACAAATAATTCAAAATTATGTTTTGGAAATGTTTACAAACCATGCATATTTGTGACTGACCTTTTTGCTGCCTGTGGTTATTGTGTACTATTGACTACATGACTCCAGTTTTGTGATCTGCCTGAGCTTTACCCGAGGACCTGGGTATTACCTACAGAATTCAAGTACTGAATATCATAGCCACCCTGGTAACCATTTGCTCAGTGGAGTTTCAGCGATGTGTTTTCAGTCTAATTTACCATTGCACATTGCTACTTAAATGACATACACTATATTATTGCCATGTTCACTTTCAATACTGCCCCAATCAATTATCATCATAATCACATAGAAGTGCAATGTACAAACAACATCATAGTTTTTCAAAGGGTTAAAAGCTTCAAAAAATTTAAACATTGCCTTCACTATAAACCACTTAAAATGAATGTGTCTCCTAATTCATGCTGACTTAAAATGAATGTGTCTCCTATTCATGCTGACAGTGGCATATCAAT
This sequence comes from Alosa pseudoharengus, assembly GCF_046254945.1. Taxonomy (NCBI): domain Eukaryota; kingdom Metazoa; phylum Chordata; class Actinopteri; order Clupeiformes; family Clupeidae; genus Alosa; species Alosa pseudoharengus. The sequence goes on along the minus strand of NW_027468870.1, from coordinate 29,477,933 downwards.
GAGATGGGATGGGCTGGGTCGGGTCATGGCTTAACCAACAGAAACCCTCATGGGTTTGGCACGTTTGATATGGGTGTCGTGACTCCTGGTTCTCTGTGTATATACAGAGTCAGCGAGCTAGCTTGTAAATGGAGTGCTCAGCACAGCACTATTATTAAAAAACAATAGGGGGCACTAAATATCCATGTGGATACATGCATGCACACACACACACACACACACACACACACACACATGCATGCACACACACACAAACATATGCACACACACCCACAAACACAAGCACACACAGACACATGCACACACACACGATCACAGAGCATAAGAATATTTGTTCAAAATATATAAAATAAGATAAATTGAGAGATAGATAACAAGATAAAGATAGAAAGAGAGAGAGAATGAGATGAGAAAGAGCCGGAAAGAGGCACACTCATATGCCCTATGTGCCAATATAAGTATATATATACTTATATATATATAAACCTACCTGACTCCCACTTCACACTCATCCCTCCCTCCTCTGGTCTTCACCCGAAGGGAACCCAAAGCCAGAGGCAGTCTGAGGGCTCTCTGACTCTCCTCTACTGGCTCAACCCTTGGGATACATTAAACAAATGTCACCAACGTAATTGGGAAAGGCCTGCGACTCCGCCGGGGACAGAAGAGACACCGCGCCAAGCAAAGAGAAATCCTTCTGCACAGCTGATGTATTCATTCTGCACCTCTAAGCCTGGGAAAGTTCACAGCTTTGGAATGATGTGCTATACATACCATATACTGATTTGGTACATATTTGAATAACGTATTTTTCAGTATGACAAAGACAGAAATAAAAATGATATAAAGATTGATCTGCTGTTTTTGAAAGGCCTTTCAACAACCCCCCCCCCCCCCATAACTGTCCCATTTGCCAGGCTCAGATTCTCTACCAATAAGCTTTGATTACACATATAGACTCCCCCCCCCCCCACACACACACACACACACACAAACACACACACAAACAAACACACACACACACACCACACACACACACACACACACACACACACACACACACACACACACACACACACACACACACATGCCAAGACTCAGCGATGGGCACTATGCTCTTTTCATCCTGGCACTGGCTGCTGCTCTCCAAAGGATAATTACGGGGAGGAGGATCTCATTCAAAAGTGGGAGCGCCGGACACACGGAGGGCTCAGAGGCCAATTAGCTCCTGTGAGTCTCAGACAGACTTAAGGGAGCATTGTGAGGAGATAACGCAGGAAAATGGACCAAAGTGATAAGCGCGACGGTCCTGCCAGACAATCTCAGGCTCGGGACGGGATACGTGGCAATCAGACTTATCTATCAGTGGCCACTGAAGAAAAGGAGAGCTCACTTTTCTCACAAGTGAGAAAAAATATCTAATGCAAATCTATTGCCTATCCAGTTAGTCTTTAGAAAAAGTTGACCACTGAAGACTATTTGATGAAATGAAACCTTTATTTAGTGTTAATGTCATCCAAAAAAGTTGACATGGGCATTAGTAGTACATTCTAATTGATTAGTGGTAAGGACATGTTAGTATGATACTCCTTCTAAAGTAAAAATGCTTGCCTCACATGCTGTCAGTTGTATGAGTTATTATGTTCTTTTAATGGTGTGCCTTTCATCTGTTCTGTTGCTGCTGGTGAAATGACAGCATAAATGCATAGGATGATATATAGGAACATGTTTGATCAAAGCATGACTGTTCTCAGCCCCTGGCAAAATATGTAGACAAGCTATTCAAGCTTCTCCTCATATTCAGTGTTTGTGAGAGTGTATCTGAACAACCAGCCTATCACTGAACACTGATTATTAGCGCCAATGACTATTCAGCAAGTCTGGTTGCGTGAAGCTCCACTTGCTGTCTCGTCATAGACTTGTCCTTGACATCTAATTGGACACCACACATGATCAGCAAACCTCACAGAGCCTCAGGTAAAATTGGACACTATATGGTACCAAAAACAAAGAGAGGAGGAGACCCTTCATACATCAGAACATTTTTGACCAGTCTTATTTGAATACTGTATAACCAACTACAGACATGTTGACCAACTAGGATGTAACATTCTCAACAGCGAAAATTCAGGAAACTTGTTTGTAATGCCAAAAAGAGTCGGCAGTCTGCACATTCCAACAGTGGTCAACATATAACATTATACGGTGATAGAATTTAATCTTTTTGCAGTGGTCCCTGTCTTCTGTAAATGGAAGAGAAAGTAAATCAAATTCAACCTATCAAGACAGGGATCCATTGTAAATGTAAATCAGGTTTCTCGGCCAAGTATACTTGCGTATACAAAGAATTTGGTCTTCGCATTTATCCCGTCCGTGAATTAGTGAACACACAAAGCACACAGTGAACACACAGTGAGGTGAAACACACACTAACCGGGAGCAGTGAGCTGCCTTGCTACAGCGGCGCTTGGGGAACAGTGAGGGGTTAGGTGTCTTACTCAAGGGCACTTCAGCCGTTCCTACTGGTCAGGGATTGAACCGGCAACCCTCCGGTTACATGCCCGAAGCCTTAACCAGTAGGCCATGACTGGCCCTTTACTGTCCCTGGGACAGTAATCATCTGTCAATCATCTACCAGTCTTTAAGTGAGAGGTAAGGGATCAATTCATGTGAACAATGCTGTGTATTTGTTTAGATGTTTGGTTTGAAAACATCTCACCTCTGCAAATAAATGCTGACTCGATCTTTAAGTTGAGGTAAATCTTTTTCCTGCTGAGTCACTTATAAACACTAAGGCTGTAAGCTGCTTCATTAGTATGAGACCCAGGAGCTGTCAATACACCAGCTGTAATGAGCGAGCGAGCGAGTCTTGGAAACTTTGCCTCTTTTGACAAGGTCACCAGCAGCTTCCACCAATCGCTGTGCAGCTGGAGAAACTTTCCCCTGCTTGAGACAAAAAGAACCCCCCCTTCCTCCTTCCCTCCCTCCCTCTCTCTCTCTGACTGCGATGTGATACTTCAGAGGGTTTCATCAAGGCAAGAATCCTCCTGCACTTGGCAGGATATTTGGCAGTTTTCCAGCTTCAGGAGAACGCTGCATATGCCCGCGAATAACTGAGCACTGCATTTGGAGACTAGGAATATCCATCTCTCAGCTGCCTATGAAAGGCCCTCAGGTCGGGTAGTGCACTGAAATTCAGAACACTTCTATTCCACAGGAGTCAATGCCTCAAGCATTTTTCAGCACACTGCAGGATTTCCCTTATCGATGTCCCCAAACAGGGATTGACTTGCTCTTTCCCCCTCATAATCTCTCATCTTGGCCTCTGGTAAAGGTTAGCCTTTTGGGGCCATATGGCGGTTTGGCACTTTGTGACTGGCATGCATGTGCAGGAGGGAGGCACTTGTTGAGATTTTGGTGTTGGATGGATTGCACTGAAATCTGATGCAAACGAGACTGGCTCTCCTTCTAAAACCTGCAAAAATCCTTAGATCTGAGACGTGGAAATGGATGCTGTTCTGGTGCCAGGTCTGTGGTGCAATTCAAAAAAGTTCTTGTCATAAACAAGAGCACTGTCGGAATCATTTACAAATATTCAGTGCCTCATGCCATTACACAAATTCATTCATTAATTTATTGAATTTGAATATTCATAATTTTTTTGTGGATTTGCATTCCAATTCTTTAAATAATGCCTTAACTTCATGGAAGCATTGAAAGTGGAGTTCCATCCCCATTTTTGTGTCTGAACAGAGCAATCTTAAGGTGAGAATTTTGACTGGTTTTGATATTTTGTCAAAGTATCAACAGAATAGCGTATCCACATTGCCATGTGTTCTTTCTGTTCCATTTTGAAGAAACATTCCTGCTTGTGTGAAATCATTTGGACAAGGCTGTCTCTGATGTCTGCCATCATTCATTTCTGATTAGACCAACACAAACAGTTGGAACTGTGCAAACCCTCTGGCTAAAGTTTTCTGCTATGAAAGCATTTTGTAATCATAAGTTGTATCAGTTTATATGATGATGGGAAACTTTTGGATAATGACATTCAAACACTACTTTGACACAGATGTCAGTTACTATTATTACATTACATTTAGCAGACTTCTTGACCAAAGAGACTTACATATGTCAGCTATATTACAAGGGATCACATTGTCCCCGGAGCAAATTGGGGTTAAGTGCCTTGCTCAAGGGCACAGCGGTGGAAGCCGGGAATTGAACCGACAACTTTCAGGCTACTTGCACGCTAGCCCAGCTCCCACTACACTACCACCGCCCCCAGTTGGCTATGGCCATATCATAAAGATCATCAGGCAACATAGCCTACTGTGAATTTTATTAATTTAATTATAGTCCATATGTCCATTGTGTTTACAACGGGTTAGATTTCTTTGTTCGTTAATTATTATTATTATTATTATTATTATTATTATTATTATTTTAAGACAAGCATTATTACTGATGCGCATCCAATCATATTGAAATAAACCGATCAACATTATTCTCCCCAATCTGTCTGTGGCGCATATCCGATAGCGTACGCAGCATGTGAATATGTTCGATCCTTTCTACATAAACAACTGACACACTGCTCATTTGTATGCCGGAGTACCTGGACCATCGTTCAGGAACAACACATGTGGCGCGTGGTAGACTTGTGCCAAAGCGCAGCAGTCTCATGAGTACTCAGGTTCTGTTGAAAAACTGTAAACAGACGCTATTGGTTTAACTGCTCATCAGTCAAACGCGTGGGCGGGACTCTGCCAGCTCATGCTCCCATGGGGCGCTGGAAGCGAGAGCCGTACTTTTCAGCTGTGTGTGCGCGGAGTGAGCATCTCTCCTTGGCCGTAAAGCGAGCTCTCTCGTGTCTCTTGTTCGACGAGTGGATTTCGAAAAAAGCGGTGGGACTGCCGCTGAAGACATCTCCTAACAGGAGCCCGAGCTGACTGCACCTGGATAACCCGTTCAGCGAGCGCAGACAGAAAGAGGGAAGAAAGTGTGCTGGTTATTGTAGTGCAGCTGTTGGATAGAAGTGAGACAATATGATCTTGAAACAGCACATGTTCCTCACCCTCTACAGCATCTTCGGGATCGCCCTCAAAGGTAAGCCTCACACAATCATGTGTGCACTTGAATAGTTAGCTTTGAGAATACTTTCCTAATGCTTTAACTTGCGGGAAGTATTTGAAATGTCATTAAAGAAGTAGGAAAAGCGATTGGTCTCGCGGTCACGCACTGCTATGAATGCGAATAATGTACTGGAATGACGATTACGGCATTTCCATAATTGTGCCGAGGGACTTTCAGCGATCGTGATGAGAATCAATTTGCAGCCAGGCCACACTTGATATGAACTCCGAAGTTTTGCGGTTGTAGCAAGATTGTTGGGTGTTTACACTGCCTCTATTTGCGTAGCTCTTTGTATAAAACGGGGAAATGAGAATTAAGATGATGATCAGATAAACGCGCCGTTTGGCGGACTGGGAAAACGCTTGGGAAAACCTCGTAACGAGGTTCATATAGGCTACTGCTCGTTTTAATAATCAGCCTAGGTCTTAAACGAAGCATAAGGTGACCAGTTTACGCTGTCTTTAATAATAGCCTGCTGATTTTAATAGAATCAGGCTACTTTAACCATTAGGCTATATGTTTTGTAGTGTGTCTTGAAAAGAAACATAGAAACTTGTTGCCAGAAATTAAATTGGACTAGTCATCATTATTGGTTTTATTTTGCAGTATTGGCTGTATTTTTTGCTTTTTATAATATGTGTTAGATGCCTATCGTAAATCGTAGCCTACGCAGAATTAAACATTTGCTAGCCTGTGTATGAAACTTGGTTGGGTAGGTTGTGTTGACCGAGTATTTGCAGCGGTCTGCATCTTGGTGTCGTGGTAGCATCAGTGTTTCATGGGATGGTTCTTGAATGTACTTCGGCTCCCCTCACAACATGCATGTGCTATATACATACGTAGTCTACTCGGTAGGTTGTTTTCATCATGAAAAAAATGCGTTAAGTGAAATCGAAGGCAGTTAACCGTGGTAATATGATCTGTAGGCTACACTTCTGTTTGTCGATCTTAATGCCGACGTTTTAAACATCAGTGCCAAAGACGCGCACCAGGATCTGGTAGCCTACAGTAAATTGGATCATCAAGGTCGCGGAGTCAGGTTATGTGACAACATTTCAACAGGTGTCATATACGCGGGTGGACGTCTTAATTGCGTTTTGTCTTGTTGCCTTTTAGCGTTCTCCGCAGGCTTCATCCGTGAAGTGCTTCGGAAGAGCCACCGCCCGCGTTTACCCTGGGGCAACAAGCAAAATGCGACAACTTGAGTGACTTATTTTTGGTTGCAGGCTACACTTCAGCACACATTGCAGTAGACAGACAAGCAAGCATATAAAAACAAAGAAATACAGGGCACTCGAAGAAGTGTCAGCAAGTGCCAACGTCACCTTATTGTCACTTCCCTCCCTCCGCCCATGCGCTCTGTGTCTCACAAGCACGCACTTGTACACACACACACACACACACACACACACACACACACACACACGTGCAATGAGGTGTGTGCATGCATAGACCGGTCACCTCTGTAAACATGACACTTGCAAACCGGAAATGTTTAGACAGCAAACATACAACCTTATTCTGCTGAGGATAGACGTAGCCTATTGTATGGTATATGGCTAAATGTCATTAGTAATTGCACATATGGCTTTAAATTGTACACATTGAAATTTTTTTTTGTGGTAGACATATTTCTCATTGAACCAAGGCATAATGAAATATATGTGCAATATACAGTATCTACAATATAGTTCTATTCATGATTTAGTATTTTGTAGTGAGGACTCTTGTGACTATCACTGGCCCTAAATAATAGGCCTGTGTGAATTCTGTTTTGTTGTATACTTAGTGTCTTTTTATCATGTTTTCTTTCTCTTCACATTCATATAACAACATGCATAGTTCTACAGTAGGCTACATTGTTTTCTGAATTTGCACCTATTATCCTTGACAGCTATTCTGACAGGCTGAAAGACTTTGGCTTGGCTGCTGTATCAATCACAGAAAAAAGTCATAGCATTTAGAAACTTTGTGTTTTGTGCTAAAACAAAGGATCTCAAGGTCTCCTTCCCCCGCTATTTCTTTGTGACTTATTTCCTCAGAGTTCTGTGTGTGTATGATGATTGTTCTACATACCTCTTTATGGCTCTTTCCTTGACCAGTACTTACTCGTGGTGCTGCTGGAGTGCTTTGCTGGCTCAGTGTCCATCTCTCACACCCTGGTTTGAGGACGTTCAGTGATTGGATGTTCTCCTGTGATTTGGCCCCAGAGTCATGTGGCACTGATGAGCGAAGGAAGTGACCACATTTATTTGCAAGACTGTCAAGCTCTTGAGCATGGGCCTCTGGAATGCGTTTATGTCTTATGTAATAATTATATTATGTCAATTTCTATCCATACATGCCTAATTCCGACTGATAGAGGAGGTAGTCTTCGGTCCTCTCTTTGGTTTCATGTAGTTGTTGGACGGTGCTGAGTTTAATGTTTATGTCCTCATATAGAATAGAGTTTTAGCCAAAGCAGCTTTCAGCACAGGTGCAGGGAAACAGTGTGTGTGTTCCCTGGGAAACAAGCGTTGGTATTGTTAATACCTTTCTGTACCATGTCTGGTCCATTTTTAGTCTCCTCAGTTGAAGGAGACATCAGTAAGAATGTCTGAGAACAGGTGGACGTCAGAAGGCAGAGAAATATTGTTGCGCTCAGATGATAGTTTCCCGGTGCGTAAAAACCGATAATGTAAAGATGAAGCTGTAAGTGGTTCACACTCTGAAAAAAAGACATGACAAAGTCTTACAAAAAAGGAGCAACTGGTTTTAATAGAGCAAGAGTAGACGTTTCAGCCATCCGGCTATTCTCAATGCTCGTAGTCGTAGAGAACAGGTGGACAACAACATCTGAACATTGAAAAAGGCCTTTTGTATAAACAGCCTTCAAAGAGGTCAATTAAGAGCAGCAGTGCTTTGAAAGGGCTGACTTGGCCCCTCTAATACATTGAGTGGAACTGCTGCCCTGCTCAGAATTAGTTTGGTGGGGTGGGTAACGGTGGGTGTACTTAAGCCCTAATTGCATATGTGGTGGGGAAAAGGGGCCATCAGAACTTTATTAGTTGTACTGATGGCTACTTTACTTTGCCGACTCTGAGAAAAGCAGGGATTGCTGAAATGCACCAGTGTGCCAGCATGCAGGGTCACTTTAAACTCTTTTATGCCCTCCTCGAGGAACAGTGTGAAGACTTGTTTTAAATGTTTAAGTTCAAGGGTAATGGGGGTCTGATTTGTGTGACTTTTATCATAAGTCCAGAGTAGTTTCTTAGGGAAACATCAATTTGATTGATTTTGTCAACAGCAGAATGCCTTTCTGAAAATGTTCCATTATCCAAATACATCCTAAGCAAGAAATCACAGAGGTTTCTATCAAAAACTGTAAAAGGCTTTCCAGTACTTTTATGACAACAGACCTTACTTATAAGAGAGTCAAATAATAAATCTTGTTATGTGTTTTCATATTGTATGTTAGTGTACCATGGGAATTGTACAGTGCAGCCTGCCTCTGGCCAAACCAGTAGGCTCTCTTGAGGGCTTTGCTTCTCTTGAGGCAGCAGCTGGACTGCTATAAGTGAGGCTAATTATGTACACCAGGCACTGGAATGGGAAACAGCTCTTCATGCATTGTTGCTGCTACAGTGTTCCTTGTAGAGACAGGAGCTTTTATTGGGTTTAATGGAGCCGTTCGTTGTCGCCTTTGTCACAAAGAGCCTAAGCGCGTGGGAGGCACTGACGTGAGTGGTTTCCGCTTTTGGCCTGGCTTTCAGTGCACTCTCCTCTGTTGCTCAACACAAGACTCTTTGGGTCCCTTAGACAGTAGACTTTACATGGTACATGGATATCTGTTTGCAAAATGCAAAATGGATTTTGGTGCAGTGCCAGGCTAGCTATGTCTTACTGATTGGGAAGCTTTTGGGCATTGAGTAGGTGGGAACAGCCAGTGCTTCAGCGCCTCTTTTGATTCTGCTGGCTCATGTTTCAATTTGTGGTTTGTGTCATTCACACGCAAAGCCCTGGATCAACCTGCACATAGGCTAGATGATGTAAAGACGCTCAAACATGGATAACCCAAACATTTTTGTTTTGGTCGCTCAGTGGGTGAGGGATTTGGATATATGGCCCTTTTTCTATAGCGGGATGATAAGCAAATCAATGAGAGCTACCCGGGCAGCTCTGAGGCCTTTCTTCAACTGTCAGATACCTGGCCAGCTGCCTGGAGAGGAATTTCTCCCAGCGGACAAACTGAGGCTTAAGCATTTTGAAAGGCTGCCGTAGGGCGTATAGGGGGTGTGCGTTACTTTATGGGAAAGCTGACCATAACAAGGAGGGTGGGAGGAGAGGTGGTTGTAAACAACATTTTCTCAGGAAGAGACAGTTGGGTTTTTTTTTGTGAAATCAAGTTGGCATGTTGTGTAAATTAAGTCAGTCATTTACCCTCAGTTGGGTTTTTCCCATGAGGGCAGCATCTTAAAGGATGTAAAGCAGGTTAGGCGAACAGCCCCTTTCCGCTTCACACAACTCTAATACTGGATATTGTTGGTGTTAATTGTCATTTCAAATCTTTTTAAAATCAAACTATTGTTAAATGATCAAAATCCTTTGCCTTTTACAATATATGAACATGTAGATTTCTACTATGCATTAGAAAAAGAAAAGGATCCAGTCTCGGCTGTTGTGGTCTGGAAACACGTCACCATGGGAAGACTAGTGTTATGTGTCTTCCTTGGCTCTTTGCCCGGCTTCCTCGAAAGCATCACAGACAGAGCAGCTGGCTACTCCTTGCTGATTGGAGGCTTATAGATATACAGTGCAGTGCCTAGTCAGTGCTGGTGCCTATGCAGCTCCTCTCTGTGTGCTTGCACGGCTGTGCAGTGTTGTGCTAGCCTATGTTTCTGACTGGTATTATTCATATGCAAACCTTGAATCCTTATTTTCCTATTCTATCTGACTATGGACTGTTCAACCTTTTCCCCTTTGGCAAAACACCACTGCAGTATGCACAGCAAGAGCTTCTTCCCACTGTCCATCAGACTGCTCAACACCCTGTAACAATACACAAACATTCTGGCAGACACACAGACAGTCTGAACACTTCCTGGTCTCTGCAGGTGTCTCAGACTCTAATGACTTCCTTTGTGAGCACAGCCAAATATTGGCCAGCTCAAAGCCAAGCCCTAAGATCCATGCAGAGTCAGTACTAGCAACAGGCTTCTTCTTGGGAGGAACTGGGTGATAGTCATCTCCTGGTCACCTCCGTAGCACCCTCGGGGCTAGACCTGTGGGGTATTCATGCCAGCTTAGAGAGGAACTGTCTCAGAGAGATTTTTTTTTTGTGGTGAATTCCTGATGAAACTGGATTTCTCAATTCAACCCAAGTTTGCTGGATTTAGCGATGGGAGTTGGCAAGAGCCACAGCGTGGCTGGTGAAGAGAATCTGTTTATTCAGACTCAGCAACACCATGTTCACGGACGTCCACAGCATACACAGCCCAGCAAACAGGCGGGCGCGTGCGCGTGCATGTGCATGTGCATGTGCATGCAAAAACTGCAGGAAGACAGGAAGGCCTGGCTGTTACAACCATTCAAACACTAATGAGCCTAGCCCCTTTTTAGCATAGTGGCAGAGAAAGAAGATCTAGAAAGCATGTGTCATGAAATAAAATAATGTAAAGTAATGCCATGAAAATACAAACTATTCGAATCCTGCAGGGCCAAATCTTATAGGCAGATCTGTAACCCCCCCCCCCCACCCCCCCTCTTCTTCTGTGGGGACTTGAGCGGTAGTCGTCTCCTCGTCAGCGCCGTCGCTCGCTCCCTCGCTGGCACCTGGGGAAGGATTTCCCCTGATCAAAGGGCCTCGTTTGTTCTCTGGGATGTGAAGACAAGAGTTAAAACAAAAAGGTAGGTGGAGATGGAGGTGGAGGTGGAGGTGGAGGTGGTTGGCGTGGAGACAAGACTCGGCTTCCCTCGGCAGAGGATTGCTGGGGGAAAAAGGAAACCTGTCGGGATGATCCCTATCAGCGACTGCAATTTGAGGTCTCCGGTGGTAGACTTCTGCTCAGCTGGCTTGTGTTGTTTTGTTTAAACGGTCTTGGAATAATTAAGACAATTAAGGTTGAATTAAATCTTTTTCTTTAGCTTAATTAAAGAGGTGGCATCAGATCTTTTTGCTATGAGCTAATTAAGTTAACATTAATATGTAGTAAGTGGGTAATCAGTTATTTTGCTTGTTGGTGATGCAATCAGGTGCAGATGGTTGTCTGTGTAGAATATATATATTTCATGAATGCTGCATATGAAAACATTTCAGGCTTCAGTAATTCACACAGTGTATGGGCACACCTGTTCCATTCAGGTATATGACAACTTTCTCAGTCAGTCCCTATGTACATGTAGCAGATGGCCACTGGCGTGGCTAATAAGGGTCTAAAACAGATGTGCTCTGTGATTGCCAGAACTGAGCCAGATGTGCGCCTGATTTGTTCCTTTTTTGATTAGTAGTCCTTTAGGATCTATAATCAGTCACCTTTTCACTGCATGTCCGTGATGTCACCTGGATAGGCTATAGTATGTATGGATGAGTGTAAGTAAAAGAGAAATGGAAAATAATGCTGTTTGTGTGTGTGTGTGTTTGTGTGTGTGTGAGAGAGAAAGAGAGAGTACGTACAGTACGAACGAATAGCAAGCACATCACTTAATCCCATGGCCCGCAATAACAGCTTGCAGGTGCAGCTTCATGAAGGATTATTTACACAATTGTTGCTCGCCCTCGCTCTTTCTCTTGCTCTGCGTCTCTCTCTCTCTCTCTTTCTTCTCTCTCTCTCTCTCTTTACTCTCTTTTGTGTGCTCAGTGCACTATGTTCTCATTTATTCTATTCAAGAGTGTTTTGTTTGTTTAAATGTTGATGCTTGACAGTATTAGGCTGGGTAGGAATTACTGGTGGAAATCTACAGCCGACTCTGTGTCCTTACCTGACAACACTTACTGTATAAGTAGCTTTATACAGACATAACAGCTGGTCCTTATGTGGTGAAAAGTGACTTGTTTTTCCATACTATATAAGGCATTTTGGATTAGATAAATAGTTTATTATACACAATAATGCTGCCTTCCACAATAATGCAGTGCATTATAAAATATCACACAGTATACATGGTCTTTTATACCAGTGTTTCTCAAACTTTTTCAGACGAAGGACCACTTAACCAATAAAAAAGAAACGGACGGACCACTTAGCTGAAAAAAAAAAAAAAGATTAGACCTACTTCAACAGTATATTAGCCTACACAATAGGCCTACTCACTGAGCCACCTTGCTTATTGTCTTTGCACTTTGCTTATTGTGTCAGAGGATTCATATAATTTAAACTGGCATAGTTTACATGGACAGTGTTCCAGAACTGTTTGGATTTACATACAAGTTGGTTCAATATTGCAAACAACTCAACTATATTAGATTTTACCACGTTTGCTCGCGGACCACTTAGGATAGCTTGCGGACCACCAGTGGTCCCCGGACCACACTTTGAGAAACACTGTTTTATACAGTAGTGCCTTATGAGAGCTGGTTTGTTGAGCATGTTGTCTACAGGGTAAGGTCAGGGAAGGGCCATCTGCTATATGAGGTGTAAATTGACACCTTCATATGCTGCTAGCAATTAACCAGAGAAAGAACATGATGCTCATGACAATGTGTGAAGTACCATTGTCATAAAGCCACCCACCCAACAGGTATCCCATGTCTTACCCTCTCAGCCCCCCCCCCCTCTTTGTTTACTCCAAACCACATGACAAGATGGTAGAACTTCAACTATTAATGCACCTTATGGCATAGTTTCTCCAATTAACTATTCAACTTTCGATACTTAATTGGAGACAAACAGAAATTAACATATGCTATGCTATGATAATATTTTCCATAGTACACTACATTGTACCATTGTGTAATCTTATCCAACAACTGTGAAACTAGTTTCAAGTGACCAAACTCTCCTGAAAACCTCTCCTGTGGTTTATATTTGGTGAAGAGAGGCTGTTGGGGTGGGTGGGGGGGGGGGCAGCCTGTGATGATCTGTGGAGGGAGACCACAGACCACATGCACTGATAACCAATTTGCACAAAACACCACCGGGGAGTTCATTTTTAATTAGATACTGATAAAACCCCACCAAAAGTCCGTAGCCTATTTCCCAAAGAAAGGAAGAAGGCAAACATTGAAATGTTAATAAAACCTGCTGCACTGAATCAACACAGAGTGCAGAGTGCAGGGGAAGGCTGAGAGGGTTGGGAAGTGCTAATTTGAGGAACTTATTTACTGTAACATCCTCACAGGCCAGAGCTCACAGCCACTTCTCAGCTCCCAGTCTCTGTGAGGGAAGAAATAGTAGACAGGAATTGAGGGCAACGTGTCAGTTCATAAATGAGTTGAGTATCATATGATTATAAATGATGTCTTCACATTTCTATGCAGTTTTTATACATTAGAGTTGACACAAGTTGCACAGTTGGCCTGCCTCTCTCTCTCTCTTTCTCTGTGTGTGTGTGTGTGTGTGTGCGTGTGCGTTAGCATGTGTGTGTGTGTGTGTGTGTGTGTGTGTGTGAGTAGTGTAGGTTTGCATGTGTGTATGTGTGTGTATGTCTGATATGGCGGTAGTGTGGTGGGGCGATTAGTCCTTCATGCGATGTCATGTTGGAGTCCGACCTCAGATGACTACCCCCCCCCCCCCCCCTCCTAATGCCATCTGCCTCAACCCCCCCACACACATCACAAATCCATTATGTACAGAAAATAGCATCTATGGGTAAGACAGTCGAATCATACAGAATGAAAAGACTGCGCCCTCAGTAGGCATTTACTATAGGCGGTCGATAATGTCTGCATTGTTTTTGTTATTACATTACAGTTTCCATTTTATACACATGTACTGTAGGCTTTTTTGGTAGGTATTATATGATTTTGCATCATATAATATCACTTGATCAGAGAGGACAGTAGGCTACATATTTAGAAGGTAGACAACATCATTTCTCATGTAAGCACTGCTTATTCACCTGCATAGTTTTTGTTAGAACTTTGTTTCCGTGTCCTTTAGTGACTCGAAGCGGCACTAAAGCAAGAACCTCGGCGATAGTCTAGACCCAGTACGAGGCGAGAGATGGGAACGGACAGAACTAGTTCACATCCTCGCTTGTGTCTTTCTTCTTTCTTCAGCCTGTCGTCTCACTCGCTGCCGTCGTCTTGAGTGGAGGCTGTGGATGAAGAGAGACTGCAGGCTCACAAAGCACAGCTCTCAAGCAACCCAAGCTCCCAGGATTTAATCACTCAAAGTTTTCTGAAATCTCACTTGCTGTCAGTTATGGCGAGACATTTTCTACTTCTAACGTGTCAGTGCCAATATGAATGGGCATGCCATACAGTATGTGTTGCCAGTGGACAGTTTTTTTTTTATTAACTCTGTTTTCTCTTCATGAATAATCTGTTTAGTTTGTGCCCAATTTTATTAGGGCCCTAATGGGAAAAGATGGCTCATCGATAGCCACTGATTTAGAGGTGGGAATAGAAATAAGATCCTTAGATTTCATGAGATCCAGAACTATCTGGATTACATAGTTACTAGTTAAAAAAGAAATGTCTAATATGTCTGACTTTTGGATCTGCAGTGCAGATATTGAGACTCTGAGCCATCAAGAGTTTTTTTTAACTGTGACCATCAGTAGTCATGTGAGACATTAACCCAGTGTAGAGCCAGAGACCACCAGCTCCATCCAACTTACTGTCTGCTTTATGGCACTTAAACCCAGTTAAGCCAAGAGGAGCTCATGACCTCTGACCATCTGTTTATGCTCCGGGTGGCCCACTTCTAGTCTTTGTGTGTGTGTGTGTGTGTGTGTGTGTGTCGGTGTGTGAATAATCATGTGTTTGTATAGATCAGGGGTGGGCAAACTTTTTGGCTCAAGCAGCCTGATAACCAAATGAAATGCTCGGCGGGCCCGATGAAAATGCTTGGCGGGCCGGATCCTGCCCGCTTTTCTCAGACTTGCCCACCCCTGGTATAGATCATTGCAAGCAAATTAACCCAGCAGCCAAAAGAGACCTCAGACACCATATGTGTCTTTATCGTTCCACACTTCTCGTTCCAGTCACACCTTTATTTTAATTGTATGTTGATGTCTATCCGGGGTGGCTTTGGCAAGTGTCTCCTAAGGCATGCCACTGCTCTTCTCCCAAGGGCCCGTTTGAACTCAAAAAATAGACCAATGGTGTGCCGGCAAATAACTCTTAATGCAGTCTTTATTGTACCTAGAGGTAGTTAATCTGTCAGATGCCATCTGATCTTCCTGGAAAAGGTTTTATTCTGCCGTCTATTCTCATTGAAATTCAGCATGGATCATTGTTCTAACATTCCTCTATTTTTTTTATTTATCTTGCATTGCCTCTGTATGCATCAAACTGGCGGTGAATATATTTTAGAGGCCAGAGAGCTGTTTGTGAAAAAGCAGGCTGAAGCCGGTCTCACCTCGCGCCCCCCTTCGCTGCATTGTGTGTGGGGGGGTGTTTGTGTGTTAAGCCCAGAAGACTCAGGACAGCGTCACAGCAGGTCCACTCGCACTGTAAGTGGATGTGGACAGAAAGCCGATTAACCTACAAAAAAGGGAGGAGAGAGAAAAAAAATGAAAAGCAGGAAAGCACACCAAAATTTGGGCAAGCTACTCGTGTGTACACAAAGGACTACTTTATTATAAGTCTTGCTGCTCGGGCTATTTTTCAGGGGATATTGCATTATAATAAGACACTGATATGTTTTGGAAAATGTTGTAATGGGGTTTGAAATGGTCCAACTTTTTGGAAGGGAAATGTGTAGCCTGCTAATGCATGTAGGCAAGCTCCCACTCAACAAACAAAGAATGGTCCTAATCCTAGAGCAAGAGGCCGGAAGAAAGAAAGAGGGATAGAGAGAGAGAGAGAGAGAGAGAGAGAGGGGGGAGAGAGAGAAATGGAGACAAAGAAAGGTAGAGTTGGCTGGAACAGCAGTGGTCAGAATTTACACAATGATAACAGACAGGGTCTGAATAAAATAAATGAGAAATATGGAAACATTGAGATTAGACATGCTTGTGAGTCCCAGCACACTCCCACTACCATGTGGAGAGATAGTGCCATACAGCATACAGACCAGTAATGATGAACAGCAATGACCAGTGTTCAATCATGACTCACCGTCACACAGACTATACGATGGCCAACTGACCTCACTCTCACCTCCCCCCACTCTCTCATTTCCCTACCTGACAACATTCCCCTTCAGAGTTCTCCCAGCCAATCAGATCCCACACCAGGAGGCTCAGGGGGGGAGGGGCCAGGAGCCAATGTTCGTGTGTGTGAGGGAGTTTATGAAATAATGATGCCTCCGAATGGGGAGGGAGGAAAATGGATGCGAGAACATAAATAGCCTGCTCTTCTGCATGCCATACTGATGATGATGGTGGATAAGCCGGAGACACAGGAGCAGGGCTGAGACCAGCACAGGCCTGGGGACTCCTGCTGCAATGGCTTCATCTGATGCCAAACAGTCTGTAATAATTAAAGTGAACAATGAAGTGTGTTATTTCGCCGGCTATGGCCACAGCATATAAACAGGTTTTGCGTTCACCAGCCCTACGACCCCCCCCCCCCCCTCCACCTCCACCAGTGCGGATTAGCGAGGCCCAGAGTGAATCATTACCCGTCTTAAAATTTTCATAGCTCCTCATTATGCTAAAATGTCTAAAATTCACCTGCGCAATCATTTCAAAAATGAAATGTTCAATATGCAGAGGTTAAATGGCTCGGCTGCATTAGAGGCGCCTCTTTGTTCTTAAATAATTGATCATGTAAAATGAGTCTGGCGTGAGGCAGGCGGCCGAGTGAGCGGGTGGGCGAACAAGCGTGCGGGCGGGAGAGGGAGGGAAGGAGCACACTTGAAAATGCATGGCATTGGAACTATTGGATTTCCAATCGGGGCTGTCTCACATCCTTTATTTCTTCCATCCTTTCCATTTTTCTGCCCATTATCACTCACTTATGCAGCCAATTAATTTGATTTGGAGCTGAAAGGACATTTTATGCGAGACCTGGGAGGCACATTGCGAAGGAGGGTGGAGGGAGTTGTTTTAAAGTGATAGCAGCACAAATACCACACGTCTTGTTATTGCTGGTGGATGTTGTTGTGATGTTTGTTGTTTTCTGTTAAGAGACAGCCCTTATTTGGTCATTTCTCACTGTCAAGCGCAGATGGTAAACTAGGGGTGTAACGGTTCATGTATTCGTATTGAACCGAAACGGTACGGGCGTCACGGTTCGGTGCATGAATTTACACGGAGAATACACGGTATAAAAATGCATACAACTCGTGTGTGGATTAATTAATGTCATGCGCAATTACTGTTAAGTAGCGAGAGTTACGGGAGTTCTTTAGCGACACCTAACGCTAATCTGTAGCCTCGCCTTAGCTCTGAAGCTCTGATTGGCGCCTATGTTTTTTTTGTCAGGTCGTCGGTCGAGTCCGTCAGTCATTAGCAGCACTAAGGTTAGACCCACAAGAGTTAGAGGATCCGCTGGTCTCTTTAAGATCGCACGTTTAAGAACTTCAGTTACAGTAACGTTAGTACAGACGAAAGAGTGGTGGATAAGATGAAACTGTGTGTCGGCGTTGTTCAGCAGTTGTTGGGTATGTGAGTGGAAAAAATGCTACACATATTCGAAGCCATCACCCAGATGATGTAGGCTACCAATCACTGAAACGAGGGGAAAAAACTTCCCCTGCGCTTCAGCAGCCTTTGGATACACATACAAATAGGGCCAAAACCTATGGCTTAAATTAAATGATTTCGTAATGACAGAAAGCTATGTAAATCGCGTGGTAATTACCTTTATGTTGGGGTAACTTGTAACTTCTCACATGAGGTTCTGGTAGTGTTAAGTGCATAGACAGTAAAATAAAGTGACAACGCTAACCAGGCTAATAAACAAACCATGCTACGGTGAGTTAACGTCAAAGGGCAAAGTGACTTCTAGTTGTAGTCTGTTTATGAAATGAAAGGAGCAATTTCGTTTTTTTTAAAAAGGCAAAATAGTGTGATATTTTCACAGTTAGGCTAGATTATTACTTTACACACAATAAAAAAAATATTGAGGCAAATTGTAGACCCTTCCATATACAACTAAACACAGATGTTGAAGGTCTTGCTTAAGTGGATTTTTAAAAATCATTTTTCTATGTAATTTGCACTTTCAGAAATAAGAGATGCTGTAGGCCTATTTTCAGTTTTAGAGCTGATTGTCTTATTTTGTTTACAAGTTACAGATGGAGTCTGGGTACTTATTGTACTTATTGTACTGTTTAGCCTACATCTTACACACTTCAGGCTGTTGCAGATAGCTCAGGGAAGAGACTGTATGACACTAGGTGGTACAGCCTGAGACATGTACAAAAAAAAATGCTTTCTGCATTTTTGTTTTGCTTTTCCCTCCACTGTACCGAACTCGTACCGAACCGTGATGTCCGAACCGAGGTATGAACCGAACCGTGACTTCTGTGTACCGTTACACCCCTATGGTAAACCCACTTGTGTCTTATAACCTCTTATTGCTGCTGTGAGCCATCATTTTATTGCATTCATGTATTGATTTCTGTGGAGATATGAAACTGAAATGGCATAGTTCAAATGTCATATTGCTGATTAGCACTTTTTGTGTTTTGTTAGCATTTGTCCTTCTTTTCTCAGACTTTGTATCCGTTGTAGTGCATACACACACTCTGGACATAACTGGTCACTTGCTTTGGTTTTAATAGCCGTCCGCACGTGAGTGGAATGAAAGATGGGGTGCTTCTTTTCTGTTGTGCACCCCAAAATCCCCCCCGCCCCCTGAAAAAGCCTTGCTCCCTTCAGGAATTCCCTTGCTCATGGTGAGGCGGTTGCCAAGCCGACCCTTTGTGCGGAGGCAGGCCTGTATTGTTGTCCTTCCGAGCGCAAGTAACGAGGGGGCCCCTTCTCCTCTCCTCACCTCACCAAGCAGAGTGTTTAGCCCTGTGCTCCTTTAAGCATGTACACAATGGGAACCTGAGGAAGCACGACCTGAGAGAGTGCCTGGATGACTAGGTGTTCCAACCAGCCACTCCCTTAGTGTAGGTTCTCACTCATAGGATTTTTATTTAAAAGTGTGTTAACATTACTGATGCAGTCGGTGTTAAAGACAGCACAATTGTTTTTGGTAAAAAAAATGAACTAGGCTTTACAATAAATATGGCAATCCAGCAGAAACAACAAAGACAAAGTGAAAATACACAATGTTTCTTGAATCAATCTGTTCACCCTCTCAGGGATCTGTCAGTTGGTGGCATTGTGCTTATATCCACACTGTTCTCTTCATCTTGGAAAGCATGTGACCAATCTGTCTTTGGTGGTTTGGGTCCATTGGCTCCTTCCATCAGATGTCTCTCTTCCTCCATTCTCTGCCACATCATTCCCACGCGGCACCAGGCTCTCCACAGCCATCTCCACTGGCTGCCTGCTCTTGTTATCTGGCTCCCTGGGGATCAGTGTGTCCACTGACAGCGATTTCCCAGCCCTCTTACATGTGTTCTGTGGGAAGAAAGTGTGGCTGGCATGCTTGTGATCCACAAATCATGAGTGCGGGCTACCAAGCTGATGTCTTTGATCACCACTTTGGAAATTGTTATCTGAGGGTTTTGATCATTTCTTGGTCTTGATGGTTAGCTAGGAAGGATACTCTTGTTTGCTGTTGCATCTGTACACAAGAGTTGGGTACGATGCTGAAAAAATGATATTTCTACTGACAATTCTAATATTGCTGTAGGTCTACAGTTTTTTATGTCTACTGGAAATTCAGCCTTCTCCAGCTAGCAGTGAATATAATCTAAAATATTTGATTTAGGAATAGACATCGTTCATTGGGAATTGATTAAAAATACAGAAAATTAAACAAAGGTGCCTAAAAATATAACAGTTCCCATTGAGGCCATTGGAAGCAATCTTTCTCTCTCTCTCTCTCTCTCTCTCTCTCTCTCTCTTTCTTTCTGTCTCTCCCTCTCTGTGCATATTTGTTTGTTTGTGTGCCCATGTGGATGCCTGTGAATGCCTGTAAAATTGGGTCAGGCTGCATTTTGATTTTTTTTGTGATTTTTTAATTAACATGGCAGCATAAGACCGTGCCATATTCTAGGCATGGTATGAAAGGCGAAGAAGCACGGCGGTGCCAAAAGGTAGCTCTGGTATGGCACTGTCTCACCACACTTTACTTGAACTGCACTGCACAATGGAGCACTTGTGCTTATCAAGAGAGCCTTATTGTGTAACATGACTTAAACAACCATAATTGGACTGCTATCAGTAAAGCAAATCAATTATACACACCACGGTGTTAATTAAACCACTCTTTGAGAGAGAGAGAGAGAGAGAGAGAGAGAGAGAGAGAGAGAGAGAGAGAGAGAGAGAGAGAGAGAGAGAGAGAGAGAGAGAGAGAGAGAGAGAGAGAGAGAGAGAGAGAGAGAGAGAGAGAGAGAGAGAGAGAGAGAGAGTGTGTGTGTCTGTGTGTCTACATTGTAATTCATAACACGTTAAAATCATTCGTCCCATGTCTTAAGACCAGTTCATTGATGGTTGGTTGCTATTTTTGTACAGCAATGATTGTAAATATTCTATATAACTTTTTAGTTTTTTAGTCATTTTCTGTTCTATTTTTATGTTTGTTTGTCTTTGAACTGTTGTGCAAGCTACACCTCCAGCATTGGGTCATAGAGATCACTAAGGATTGATGCTGTATGCCTAGTCAGTAAGAGATCTGCTACTACCACCGAGCTGCTGCTTAGCCAACAGTGAGCTGCAATGCTATCGCTAGCATCTGGATTTTAGAGGCTGCTCAGAAACTCTGGATTGGTAACAAACCATGAGAGATCTGTCGCTGTCGGGGGTCCACCAAGCTGCTGATCTGCAAGTTTAATTTGCAGCATCTGCTCAAAGAGATCGCTAATGACTTCACTTCGGAATGATCTGTGCTTCCAGAGCTCTTCAGATGGCCAGCAAGGCTACAGGGTTGGTCTGTTCAATGACACCTTGCTATGTACTGGTCACAACTCTCTCTCTCTCTCTCTCTCTCACACACACACACACACACATACACACAAACACACACACACAAACACTTATGTTCTTCTTTCTTTGGACATTGGTTATACTCACCATATTTATGTTTAGTTCAGTAATTTCCTACTGTTTACTTTAGTTTAGTTCAGTAATTTCCTGCTATTGTGTAATACACCAAACTGGCACAGTTAACAACTACCATAGTTAAGTGTTAAGAGAGATAAGAGATCATTTTGAACACTCAACACAGTCTGGGACACGCAGTTCTGATCCATTCTGGAGTCATCCGCTCGCTAGGGCTCTGAGTCGTCACTTCAGAAGAGTGTCAGTTTCGGCCCTATAGCAGCACCTGACTGATGGAGTCATATGACGGGCTATAACTAGGGTCATCAGCGCTCTCCTCTGCTCCGCTCTGGAGATACCGTACTCGGGTCATTTGCAGCCTGCGTAGCCCCATTAGGTCTCCGAAGACGCTGAGCAATTTGATTTGGAGGCACATGATCATCTGGATGTCACTGATAAAGACCTTTCTGTCAGACGTCTCCCACACTTCCACATGCCGATGATGAAAAAGCCCTGCAACAACTGCAAGAGTCATTTGATTATATTTCATTTGTACATTTAATTCACTCAGTCACAGGCCACACTGGTCTCCCCCTGCCTGGGGTTTCTATTAGCATGTCTGAAAGGAAATGACTGTGTATGACTCCTTTGTTTTGTGTAATTGAGGTCATTTAGGAACGTACATGGTCCATCATCCGGTGTCTTTCATCTCTCTCTCTCTCTCTTTCTCTTTTTCACTCTCTCTCCCTCACTCTCTTTTGCTCTTGCATGATTCAAGATTAATTTATTCTTACACCTCATTATACGTGTAGAAGAAAAATCCAAAGTTTCAGCTCCTTTTGCAGTAATAAATACTGTAATAAATGATAAGAGTAATGTATGTAAGTGCTAATGTTGTGTTGTGAGTGTTGTGCTGATATTGTAACAGATTTATCTTAATATCTGTGTGTGTGTGTGTGTGTGTGGGGGGGGGGGGGGGGTCAACAGTCTGGTTGCTGTTATTAAGCCTGCAATTCTGGGCCTTGAGACTGCGACACTGCCTACCAGACTGAAGAAGCTGAAACATGCTGTGGTGGCTGGGGTCTTTAATTATAATCATCATCTCATGTACCAGTCCTGGATGGAGAGGAGCTCACATCTGCTGATGCCCTGGGCTGTCCGCCCGACTCTTTCTCATTGCTTTTGGGTTGTTGGCAGTACAGCTTCCAAACCATGCAGATGTGCCACCAGTCAGGATGCTCTCTGCTGTGCTCCTGTAGAAAGCACGTAGGGTCTTGGTCCTGATGCCAAGGTGGAAGAGGCGTTATTGTGCTTTTTTCACCACATGGTGAGTGTGCCCTGCACATCCCAGAGGAGGTGATGGTGATACTACTGAACTTTTTACTGACTTTTTACAGTTGAGTGGTGATGGGGTCCAGCTTCTCTCCTTTTCTCCAGTGGACAGTCAGCTCTTTGGTCTTGGTGACGCTGAGAGTGAGGTCGTTTTCTTGGCGCCATTGTGACAAGTCGCTAACCTCGCTCCTTGCCATTGTTTGTCTCCCTCATTCTCTATTGCTCTATCTGCTTCTTCCTTTCTCAGTTTCTCCCTGTCTCTCTCACTTGCTCTTTCGCTCTCTGTTCCTATCTTTCTCACTACCTGCCTGCTCCTATCTCTCTCTCTCTCTCTCTCTCTCTCTCTCTCTCTCTCTCTCTCTCTCTCTCTCTCTCTCTCTCTCTCTCTCTCTCTGAGTGTCTCTGTGGCTCCTGCCTCCCCTGTCCCTCTCTAATCCAGTGGAACATCGGTGGGATGGCTGCCGTGTCTTGCACTGATTCGTCTCAAATGAACTCCTGCCTCTGCTCATTACTCCTGATTATGTGTCTGCTATTCACCAGGCCACACTCTCCATGTCCCTTATTTACTGGGGATGTTGGGGAGACAGGCTGGACATTACAATATTGGCATGTACTTCTTATTCATTTAGCAGATTGCTTTTTCCTGAAGTGACTTCAAGTGACAGTTTGTGTTTATCATCTGCCTTATGGTTGCTCCCTGTGAAGTGAGCCTCTATCCTTTCTGATGTAGCATCTTACTCCACCAGAGCCCTACATGGATCGTCTACTCTATTACACCAATTTACACAGTGTCATTCTGAACCCTCTATGTGAGGAACAAATTATACTTCTGTGGAGACTAGCCCTTTTTCTGGATTAATATAACCTTCTTACAGTCTACTATCTGTTTCTCATTTCTCTCCTTTTTGCATTCACCCTTTTCCACATTTTTAAATTAAACAATGCCTTTCTGGCACCTCAAATGAACAATTTCTAGCCTCTCCGATGATATCTGCCATTTACAACTCAACACATTTTTAATTTGGTATGGAAATAAGGGCTAATTGGCTGCTATTGAGTGCCAGTCTGTTTTTTTATATTTGCCTACCAACATTACAGTTCTCTATTCCCCAAAATAGAACATTTCTGTGTAGAAACAGATTGAATTGGTGAGGATTTAATTAGTTTGAGTAAATGATATTAGAGGTTTGAGTATACTCAACAACTGTGTGACTGTTTTAAAATAAAAATAACATGACAAAAATCACATTAGACATTTTCATCACAATGCACAGTACCGTAATGTAAAAAAGAATGAAATTAAATAAGCCAATCACTTTAATGAAAATGTAATTTGAAAGTTCAGCAACAGGGTGGATGAAAAAACACCATAAAGATTTTAGCTAAAGTAAATTCAGGCTTTGATCACTCCTGGTTATGCATAAGCAATTCTTATGTGACTGTGTGAAAGAGCTGTGTTAAATTCTGATGATGGGTGAGAAACCCTACCCATCTTTTAATAGAAAATAATGTTCAATCTGTGATAATTTGCCCGGCTTCTTCTTTCATTGCCAATCGAAAATAAATAATGTAGCCTCTTCAAAAGTAGTATAGCTACATTACTTCAAAAGTAATGTAGCCTCTTCATAGTCTCCCACAATAGCTGTGGAAGATATTTGAGGGCCATTAGCCCCAAAGAAAAGGGCAATTTTCCTCCTGAGAAACTTTATTGTTCAGGTACCCTGCAGGAGTTGAAAATCAAGCACTTCTGATTTCCTCTGAGCTTGCAGAAAGAAAGGCACAGCACCTGATGCAAACAGAATCGAAATATGTGTATAGTACTGTAGTACCCAGCAGATGTAAATTAATTACATTTAAGAAAACCTTTGGGTTCGATGATAGAACACAGAAGCGTAAACAAAGTATCTGTGGGATTTGTATCTCTGAACTATTGTTGTCTAGGATATGTCATTTATGTGAACGCTGTTTGGTGTTTTAAGCCCCCAACATCGTCTTCCAGGCAGCGCTGCATAGAAGGCACTAGGCAAGGATTAAGGTTAGGGTTAGGTGCCTTGAAGTCGACAGTCGAAGAGCTTCAGTCCCCAGATGTGTTTCAGTGGGAACCCTGCACTAGTGCTCCAGTCCCCAGATGTGTTTCTATATCTGGTGTCACACACCGAGGTGTGTGCCAACCCATCTGCAAATTAATGAAGGTGATTAGGATGTGGCTGCAGCAAGACAGCATGTATGTACTACTGGCAGTACAATGGTGGGTAGTGATAACATCTATCTGATCAATGCAACAATCACCACTTCAGCAATTCACCATAGTGTATGTGATCTTGTATATATCTGGTCAGTGCAATCACCACCTCAACCACTGCCATTTAGGTAAAAAAACAACCCGATCAAATTTGAGGATGAAGTGGAAGTGGATGGGAACAGCGTTGTTGTAATTGTTTAGTGCAGCTTCTTGGACGCTCCTGCTCATTAGCGGGCTGGCCTATAGTAGATGCCGGGTCCTCCTACTGAGCTGGATTCTTCTTAAGGCTTCTTCCTCTTCTTAAAAGGAAGATTTTTCTCACCACCATGATCTTGTGTTTACTCGAGAGGGTTCAGGCTTTGGGCTTGGTAAAGCATTTTAAGACGATTTCTGTTTTTAATGGTTCCCTATACAAAAAACAAAAATATAACATTTCGTTTTTCAAGTTGAAATAAAAGATGTAGGACCACTTCTATGCACACAAGAAGTGTATTTTACTCAAATTTAAATGAAGTGGAATTGAATTGAAATGAGTAAGTATTCAATTATTCTGGTCTAGGACTACTATTGTATCACTTTATCATTCAAAGGAGTGTGTTTGGAAGGATATTTTGCAGGATGGTCCCACAGCAATCCTGGGCACCTCACCAACCCTCATTGGGCCTCATGAGTGGTTTGAACTCACTTTCCCATTCTCCTTCCAGCTTTATGTGGACTCTCTCCACTGTTTGACTGGCACGTTTGCTATTTTTTTTATCCGTTTTTTTTTTATCCATTCTTCCCTTCTCCTGTCTGAGAGAAGACTTAGACTGGGGGAAGAATAAAGGAGGTGTTCTGCGATGAATACGCTCTGAATTTGAACCACTCTCCCCCTACCCTCTGCCTCACAATAGGCTTTTTAAAGTAATGAAGTAGAACATGCAAGTGTGAGTAATCTTTTGTAAAAAAAAGCTCACGATAGAAGATTTGTTGAGAGGCATCCGACGGGCACCCTGGGCTGTTGTTGATGTAGGTTGATGCAGAAAATGTGCTCCACACAGCGTAGGGAAAAGTCCATAGTAACAAGACTCAAATGTGCTTGAAGGGAGGTACACTAATCATAAAAAAATGCAATCCAATCATATTTCTGTTGTTTTGCAGTTGCTCTAGCCTAGTGATCATGGTGTTGTTTGTTCTCATCATCAGTGGCTCACACTGATGGAGCCTGTGGATGCATCTCACTTTTCTTAGTTTAAGACTCTGTGTTCCCAGGAAGACATACGGCCATGACAGAATAAGAAGCAGCATTTCATATACTGTATGCTTTGACCCTAAAATTCATCCCTGTATTTTGCTACATATGTGATGCGCAGTAAGTGAACTCCATCCCCTCTGGTTTGGCCCTTTCTGCCACTCTCCAGGTGTTGGGCCTGTCTGGTTTAACTTTGCCTGGTGGTGTCCATTTGAATGTCATGGCCTATGCAGACTTCACGGTTTCAGCTAGATTTTGCCACAAATTTGTTGTAGCCAACAAATTTCCAGTGTCGTGTCTGAATATGAAAGGTTGGGAACAACGCCGATGGAGGAACACATCTTGGAATGTGATATATTCAACGACCCGTGATTTATTGTCTGCGGCAAGAATTTATGATTCTCTGATCGCCTAGTTTGACATGATCAATCGTAAAAAAACTACTGTGGAAGACAAAAACAATGCGTAATCTGCATAGGCCATTAGTGAGCTATTGATAGAAATCAGCTCAGCACATGGGCAGACTAGTGTTAAGCAGAAGTCATGGTACATTGCATCCTGACTTTACCTGTGGGCCCTAATTTTAATGATGGCCAAAGCCTAAATGCTATCATGATGTCACATGATTATGTATTTGTGCTGCAATAAGGATAATGTTTGGTCAGTTTGTTTCACACAACAGACTTCAAGTCCAAAAAGTTTCCAGGTTTGTCACACCGCAGAAAAATGTGTTATTAACCACACAGGCACATCTGAATGAATAAAAACATTGCCAAGTCTATTAAATTATATTTCAAAATCATGAAAAAATGTGTGGTATACTCTGGTCTCAAATGCTGTGTGCAAGTTCGCTGACTGTGCTAAACTCTAAACCAGCTGATTGTAATCATGACAACTCTCCAGCCAGATAGATAAGCCAATTAGTGAACAACGCACCTGTGTTAAGTGCATGAATTAAGGGTTGCGGACACTGGCGTCGACATGAGTGCGGCGCACTCTGCTTTCTACATTCAATTACGTGGACATTATTGTCAATACAACCCTGCACACCAGCGGAGGTGACAGGGTTGTATTGAGAATACAGTACTCTGGGGGCATGTCCATGAGCCCCTATGTTCATGCCCCAGTGTAGCACTGTAGCTTCCTGGCTGCTTTAGCTGTTGAAACTAGCAACTCGAGCTAGATAAAAACGATTGTTTTAGTTTTCTGTTGTACCGACAGTAGTACTCTGTCACTTCGAGAAACGGAGATCTATGTGAAAAATCGCCAGATTTCTCCTGTAAGGAGAGGGGTTATGCCAAATGGGGAACTCCTTGCATAATCAACACCCCCTTTTAAAGGAGGTGTTCTGCGATGAATACGCTCTGAATTTGAACCACTCTCCCCCTACCCTCTGCCTCACAATAGGCTTTTTAAAGTAATGAAGTAGAACATGCAAGTGTGAGTAATCTGTTTCAGACAGGACGCTTTTTTTGCAGTGAGGTGCACCTTTTTTATGTTGTTTCGTATGGGCAGTAAGCGTTTTTTGCGCTTTTTTGCAGAGGCACCTTGAGCGCCTCGAATTGAAAAAAGTTCAGTTCCTTGCGTTCTATAAGTGGCAAAGCATGTCCTGTCTGATCGTTCCCTAACAATCTTTACACATGATTTCAAAAGCTTTCTAACCTTATACAAAGTATTTCCAAGCAAATCTTAGATGTTACAAGCTAGGCTCTTTGACTAGTCATTCTCCCTATAGGTATAGTCCTTAACATTCATAAGGCAGTATGGGTCCTTGGTCATGTTTACTTACAGTACAGTCAGTGACCATGCAGCTCTTCCTATTGTCTGTGCAGAGTAGAAAGAGCAGACTTGCAGCTAAGAGAAAAGCCGGGAAATAGGGCAAATGTGATCATAGACGTCTGATGCGAAAGGTCACGGAAGAGATGTGTGTCATCAACCTCCTAGCTGTGGTTTCAGCCGCCTTCCTCCTCTCCCCATAGCTGTACTTGTCGGGGTGGGTTTGATAAGTAATACAACATGACAGCGCCGACTCTCTCCCCCATTCATTTTCTCTTCTTCTTCTGCTTCTTCTTCTCTTCTTCTTCTTTCTCTTCCATGCCAGTAAACAGGCCTGTGGTAAACTAGGGAAGCTCTCCTCTCTGATCGCCGGAGAGGATGGAGGAGGTTGACATGCGACGAGGGATTTAATTGGTTGCCACCCACCCTGAGTCTTATGCATTTTTAATTGACCCTTGGATGTGGTTGTGGGTTGGGTGCCGCACTCAAACCCCTTCCCATGTCACTCAGGGGTAGTAGAGCTCATATGGTACTCCTTTCCTGATTTTGTTGCCCCTACTTCGTTCACAGGCAAAGTCCATATGTGAGACTTAAATAATATTTAAGCTATGTGTCAGAGATTCATACAATATTAAATGTTAGACGGTATATCTATGTAATATTTTACTATGTTAATATACTTAAGCGAAATGACACTAGTGAGAGTGTGGTAGGTGAAGGACATCCCCACGGCTGTGATTGGGCCGTAGGCACGAGGCCCGGAGGCTGAGTGCTGCAGGTACTCAGAGCCACATGCGAATCCTTTACCAACCCCACCGATAAGAGTGTCAGATTGCTTTGATACAGGAAGTTTTGCTACTATCTAGTTGTATTTAAAGACATAAATTGTGTTTTCTTTTGTTTATTTTGATTTTGTCTTTTCATTCTGTAGTGAATTTGATCCTTCTGTCATGTTGTGCACACTCTTCACATGACGTTTTAATTGGTTAATTCCCGTTACTTCATTAAATCACTTCCTGCCCCTCTGGTCTTCTTGCTTTGAATGAATTGAATGGCTATGATGTCAGTGAAGGCCACAGTCAAAGTATAGCACGGAGTGATTTCTAGCAGTAAAGAGTCGGAATGGGGTAACTTGTGTCAGGACATCCCCACTCATTGACATACGTGTAACGATAAGAAATCGTTATGCAACATGGTGGCAACACTATGCGGCAGTCATGTTATGTACCGCTATGTGGTACATCTAGTTTTATACCCTTTCCTCTCTCTCTCTCCTGATCTCTAATTCTTTACCCTTACAGTAACTGTTTCCACTGCCTGTTCCATAAAGCAGACCACCGTGGGGTCAGTCCGGCCCACCTTTGGCCCAGATCTGGGTTAGGGTCAGAGTCTGGCATGGGCCAATCCTGAGCTGGGCTTAGAGTCAGTATAGAGTTACCACATACTTTATCAGTCTGGTATTTGAAAGAGAGCAAATGTGCTCACACTCACTCACACGAATATGGCTACTTCCTCTTGGTCCATCACCACCTGCGCGTCCACTTAGGGAGCTTCCACCCTTTTAAATTATTTACCACAGGCTTTTATCCAAAGCGGCCATTAAGAGATAGAGAAGCTATGCCTTTTATCAGTATGTGTTTGTGTGTGTGTGTGTGTGTGTGTGTGTGTGTGTGTGTGTGTGTGTGTGTGTGTGTGTGTCTGCAATCACTGCATTCCATGGGATTCCCTCCCATGACCTTGGTGTTGTTATTGCCTTTCTGTACCTGTGCAGCTGCAGGACTGTTTGCCAGTCTGGTTGTGTTTTGTCGCCCTCCTGGTGAGGAACAGAAGATGCACAAAAGTACTGAGCACACTGAACACAGCCATGTGTTTGTATCATACCTGACTCTTCTCTTTCATTAAATAATTGATCAATTAGTTGATCAAATTCTTTCATTTAATTTGTTTATTCGATCCTAATGTCAAAAATGAGTGTTGGTAATTTTCACTTGCGACATTTTTTAAATTAGTCTCTTATTCTCGTTTATTGGGCTGTATGCAAGTGTTACAAGTAATTAATTTGGATTAAAATGTGAAGAGAATTTTAAACAAGCTGTAGGCAGTGTGTGTTGTTTTGATGCTTTTGACTCATTAGCAACCAAGGGTGAAAGTAGGCCGATACGGTCTGGTCCTGCGTACTACAAAAAGATTCAGTGGCTGTACTAGAAACAGAAGAGAGCAGCTGCCTTCCAAAACCCATGGGTGCCAAATCTCACGAGTTGGGAGTGCATGAGACTCATGCAATTGACACATTTCACTCCATACACCACACACTTTTTCTCACACTAACCTTTTGTCTATGCTTCATCCAATGTATTAGTAATTTTTCAATTAAACTGACAAAAAGATCCATGCATTAAGGCAGAGGAAATGGTGGATTAAAGCTATGGCATGTATTATCTATGGCAGCTAATATGGCATGTAGCTATTAGGCTACTTTCTGAGCGCATCTGACTCAAAACAAGCGCAACAGTGTCTTATTTATCAACCAATAACCGAATGACTAAACTAATTGAGGGACACACCACACTGTTATATGAGCTTCTATCCAGTGTATTAGTAGGCTATCTTTATTCACATAGAGACATATCAGTGGCAGACTAAAACAAACAAACTATATTTTGAAATCTAACATGAAGCCATGCAAAAAGAAAGAGAGCAGAGTTAAGAAACTACGTTTTAAGAAATCAGGGAATGGCACATTTCATTTCTCCTAAATGTGCCCTGCATTAGCTATCTTTTTCATGAACATGACCCAACATATAGGCTTTTCAATTAAACCACTCATGGACTTGTTCTTTAGTTATCCTTAAAAAAAACGAACATTTCATCTGGAGGTTTCAGGAGTGGAGCGGCAGAGGGGGCTTCCAAAGAAGGCAGGGAAAGAAGAGATTGGAAGAGTGAACCAGATAACAGGTCCTGATAAATGTTCTACAAATAATAATAAAGTAATAAATGTAGCCTATTTAGGTGTGTTGAAAAATTTTCAGTGAGCGCTCTGCGTGCACACTTTTCACCTGTAACAAATCTCACTCCAAGCTAAGCAAAAAAGTTGGCAGCTCTGTTGATATCTGAAGGAGAGGTGGGCAATATGAAAGTCATGAAAGTTCTGGTAGTAGTACCCGCCAGAATTTAAAACTACTGTCACCCCTGTTAGCAACCACGAAAACGAAAGTATAAATCACAAAACGAATCAAATGGAAAAGAATTCTTCAATGTACAACTGTGATGAAATGCTGCTATTCTTGTATTGATAGAGGTTCTGCAAATTGTATGTATATTTGTTCGGCCCTTGATGCCCTTTCATTGAGTTTGTTTAGATTTGTTGCACCCTTAGAAATGTAAACAGATGCATATAACAGCTGACACAAACGATCAAGGTGTAAACGCAGGAACGGTGACAGACGTTACCTTTTATTGCATTTTCTTTTTGCCTCCAGAATGAGACTTATTGTTATGGTTGTTGCTGAAAGGTTTTCATTTTTAAGAGAGAAACTGTATACTGCACCGTGGTTCACATCACCCATACACTAGACACACAGAGTCTATTCATTTCCTGAATAGTCTCAGAGCCTCTATGGGCGAAGGCTGACATTTAGCAGCAGGCGTATCTGTGGACACATTTAAATTCCTGACGGATTTAATTTACAGGAAATCTGTCATGCGTATTGTCTGTGTCAGCCATGCAAAACTATGCAAAAACCAGAAGGGCGTTGTTTGAGCCATGGCGCCATATGGGAGTTAGTTCTTGCCCCTTCTGAAAGGCAGATGTCTTTGGAGTGGGCAGTCTGGAGTGTTTAATAGCTTTAGCGGGGGTGTCATCCACAACTTGTCAGTCTTGCTGTGGTGCCAAAGCTGACCCTGCAGACCAAGCCAGAGTGCCAGTAATGATAGGGATGCCCAGAGCTGTCATAAACAGAGAACTGAAGATTAGGCCACAGCAGACCGCTGACTGCCACTTTATCAATCTAGCGCATGCCCTTACGTAATGAAACCAAGCATTACCACTGTCTCTTCTGGGTTGTTTTATTCGGGCCTGCCAAGAGATTTGTGTCTGTTTGTTACATAACAACGTCTTTTCATATATGCTTTGATCTTATATAAGTGGATGGACATCAGCCCTCTAATTCTCCTTTGAAATGGTAAAAAGTTTCAATACTGGCTACTGCTAGACTCGACTGATGTAACAGTATGCATACCCATGCGGCTTCTGTTGTTTTGTTTTTCTCCCCCTGAATCATGTCGGTGTTGTTTCCCAAGATTACTCTGTGTCTCACCTGATGGGAGAGTGCAAGCTTATCCTGAGAAAATGTGGTTCCATAAAAGACATTGGCTCAGCCTTCTCCCTGCTGCATCTGTGTGAGGGGAAGTTTGTGTGGGAAGGAGGGATATATTCTGCTCTATTCTGTGGATTTATGCCATATGCCAAATGTGTAAAGGAGCTAGATTATGTGAGTGATGGACTCCACCATCTGTTGGGCTGTTAGGAATATATTTGTAGTTTGCCCTAAAAACTCACTGAATTTAGCAGGGGAAGATGTAGTTTGCTGCCCAGGAGGAAAAGCCTAGGTGATTTCCACATTTATTTATTTTTCTTTATGACAGAATGTGCATCCGTATATTCTGAATAGACAATAATGTCTTTCAAGGCATCCAAACTAAACTAGTCAGTGATTGCCATCAAGACATCTGTTGTGTCCTCAAAACATGCCAGACATCATGAGGAAAGACATCACGGTATCAAGTAAAGATGTCACGGAGCAGTAAAATGTCCATCATAAACATTCACACACAAAAATACAACCACATGCACACACACACACATGTCAGCACACGCCCTCCAGCCTGAACACAGAGACACACTCACAACTTTGTATCCACAACATACACATTAGAACACGCACACACATACATGTATGTAGACTGACCCAGAAGCATCCACTACAAACTATCCTAGTCTACTCCTCCATCTAGTATTCGGTTTGCGGGCATTTCTGTCTTCTCTGTTTGTAAGAGGCATCAGACCATGCATGTATTGGGCCTGCACCAGCTCCAGGTCTTACATAATGATGAGTGACAGGAGGATGACCCTGCAGCAAGCCTGGTGGCAAGGTTACGCAACATGGGCCACTTGATTCATGTAATGTTATGCAGACATTTTTGCTTCATTTCTCTGCAGT
The DNA here is from genome assembly GCF_046254945.1 of Alosa pseudoharengus. NCBI lineage: Eukaryota > Metazoa > Chordata > Actinopteri > Clupeiformes > Clupeidae > Alosa > Alosa pseudoharengus. Next base: position 29,444,806 of record NW_027468870.1, on the reverse strand, counting down.
CTTGACCTTCTTTATGGAGCTATGTGTCCGGAGATGGAAATGTGGACTGGTGTGTGTGTGTGTGTGTGTGCTAAATGTTTATATGTAAACTTGGTGTGTGCGTGTGTGTGTCCTAAATGTTTATATGTAAACATGGTGTGTGTGTGTGTGTGTGTGTGTGTGTGTGTGTGTGTGTGTGTGTGTGTGTGTGTGTGTGTGTGTGTGTGTGTGTGTGTGTGTGTGGACTGATGTTTCTCTGTTAACGTGGTGATGACAGACAGAGACATGACTGCGAGTGTGAGAGCGTGTCAGCCTTTCTTCCACGTGCTTGTCGAGCTGATCAGGCAAGATAAAAACTGTTCTGACACTAAGCATCACCAGGGAGAGGTGTGTGTGTGTGTGTGTGTGTGTGTGTGTGTGTGACCGTGAGCGTGAGTTTGTGTTCGACACTACGCATGGGTTTCTATGCAGGTGTAAGCTTATGTGCTGGCACGTGTGTTTGAGTGTGTATATGTATGTGTTTTGAGGCAGTGTGGTGTGGGTATGCAGTGTTTCCCACATAATTTAATTCTATTTGTGTCACGACCAGCAGGTCAGGGTTGCAAATTGGACCCAAATGCAGACTCAGTGAAACCGAAGTGGACTTGAACAAGATTTTAATGTGTCTTCTTTCACACATAAACTTCTTAAAAAAACTAAACTAGAACACAAACTCATAGACTGACAATAGCATAACTGACAGGAAGACAAAATAATCCAGCAAAGCACACAAGACAGGGTTTAAATAGCCTACACAACACTTAACAAGACTGGCAAGGCACAGGTGGAAAACAATCAAGGCAAAAATTAGGGAACATTGCTCAGGTGAGGGGCGGAGACAAGGAACAAAAGCACATGACCAGGGTCAACAAAGCAGCACATGGTTCAGAACACAGGAAGTAACAAAAGCACATGACAAGGGTAAACAAAGGAATACATGGTACATGACACAGGAAGTGACAAGGAACAGAAGACATGGTAATATACAAAGACAAACCACTACAGGGCACAAACATAATACACAAGAAACATCAAACATGAACCTGGATGTAGAGATCCAGGGCAGGATCGTGACAATTTGTGGTGATGGGTTTGCAGAATTAACTTGAATGCAAACGTTTTTAACTAATTAGCGCAGCGGGGTTATGATGCTAACCAAATTTAAGAACAATTTAGCCAGTCATCTTCTATGCCTTCCAAGATTGTTAATTTTCTTTAAACGTGCATTTAGGTTCTTTGAGAGACAGAGACACAAGGAGAGGCTGTGCAAAGGTGCACATAGCTCTACAATGAAAGAATTCCATCCAATTGTATTAGTACAACATGAAAAATCATTGTATGGTGGTCAATGTTGATATTGTAATGGGCCACCACAAATAAGTCAATGTATGGAAAACACTGGTATGGATGTTTATTCTGAGTCAGTTGTTTAATAGACTACATTAGTGTTATAGGCCATGAGGAAAGATTCATAAATGAAAGATGATTCACCTCATCAGATGTCCATGCCATCTTGCAATCTATTAAAGATCTATTGGACTCAGATGCTTCAGTAGTTTTTATACATTTTTATCCATGACACTTTTTCTGTTCTTCAAGCCATATAATGTTTACCTTAGACCTTAGCTCCTAAAGGGACAACCTTTTTCAAATTCATCAAATTAACCTTAATTTGTCTGCCTATTCTGTGTTCTTGCTCAGGAAACATCCAGGGTTTGTACTTAGTCCTGTCAATGGGAAACAGACATAGTAGCTCTGACGAAGCCATGGTGCTTTAGGAGCATGGGAGGGAATGGTGCAAGCTGATTGGCTTTAGGAGCATGGAAGGGAATGGTGCAAGCTGATTGGCTATTGAGCTCAAATATCAGCAAGCACCTTTAGCATTCAGACCTTAAAGTTAAGCCTTACAGTCACTCCATTATATGTTTAAGCTGCCCTTAAAGGTGGTGTTAATGCACAGCCTAGCTGTAGTGTACTGCGTGTCTGTTCTTTTCTTTGTCAAAGTCTGTTTTGGCCAACAGTTGCTGTTCGCTACTGCGCTGTGAGAAGACTGTGGCACGCTGAGGATTGGACTGCAGTCTCATATGGAGAAATGAGTCCAACATTTTGTAACCGTCTGCCGTTTTATAATAAATATGTTGTAGAACATACAGCTTTTGTCTTGGCTGTCATTTTTGGACTTTGGACTGCACTAAGATGAAGAAAGATGCTGCAAGCACAAATATTCTCATATAGCAGCAGGTTGTTAAGCAATAATGCTAGCATGGTTGTGTAGATTGAAGCATAATAACATTATATTATCACCGTGACAACTGCAGAAGCTCTCCAATTGCTGCTATAGAGCTGTACCATGTATTAGCTAAACGGAGTTTCCCTTTGGCACACTCTTGTCCTTGCTCTGTGTTGAAGTTGTCCTATTAGTTTTTGGAAGGCCCTTTTGCAAGGAAGGAGGGGAAGAGAGGAGGAAGTTTGGGTTTTCAAAGTGGCCTGTGAAAGAAAGATTGAGAAAAGAGCTCCATGAAGGGCCCGTTGAAGCATCTTTTGAGTCCAGTGCAGTAAGGGGAGGCCTGGGAAAGTCAGCGGCTTAATCAGAGGGGATTAGTCAGGACTTACATAATCTTTCATTGTCTTTAAGGAGACCCTATGAAAGGATCAAGTATGAGGCTGTCAGGGATTTTCTGTCTTCCTTTCTTGAAGGAGAACCCCTTACATGCCCCTGACATGTTTGTGATTTTATCACCATATTGGTGTTCCATAGAAGTTTGCGTACCGGCAACAAATGTAGGTCATGTAGCTTTTCAATACAACTTTGCATCAAACACATGATAACAATAGCCTACTGATACCCAAAAGCTCTCGCTGCCTTAACAGAGCCAAAAACATTGCAAAGGACCATTATCCCCCCGGGCCCACCTGTTCGACCTGTTGCCCTCAAGAAGGCGCTTCAAGTGTATCAGAGCCCGGACAAACAAACAGACTCAGGGACAGCTTCTTTCCCAGAGCCATAACCACCTTGAACATGAACTACCCCCCCCCCCATTACACGCACAAGCGGTCTTCTGCCTGGCCTATACTGTATATGTTATATATATTTATATTCCATATCTATATTGATATTTGTATATAATGTGGACATTTATTTATTATAAGGGCAATTTGCAATATTTTAACCTCAGCAGCATAGCAACTGGTTTCAGTATGTACTGTATGTAGAGGGTATGAATATATGTCATGTGTGTATGCTAGTATCTTTTATTTAATTGAAATTAACTTCATTGAATCTGGTGCACCTTAAGGGAAAGCTCTTTAAATGTTGTTGTATCATGTGTGCAATGACAATAAAGGTAAACTAAATAAAAACTAAAGAATTATTTAAATCGATTAATTTCAAATAATTTTTGTTAGATTAATTCATGATTTGCATACTGTACGTTGTTATTGTTGATGCTTCATAATGACGATGAATCAAAACTACTCCAATTAACAATTTGGTACCAATCGAGTTTGCAGGAGTTTGCACGGGTTAAAAACAGACCATAGGTTGTTCTCAAACCTGAGCTCTCCTTTAAGAATGAAAATGAGACGCGATGATGATTATGAGGTCTGTTTTGCTTTTCTCCTTTTGCCCTCTCTGGCAGTAGCACTCAGCATGAACTGATGATTCAGTCTCCTCCTCACACATGGCCATACATAATTCAACTGCGCATGCTGACTAGCGTCCAACTGCCCCAGGGCTTCAGGCCACTTTAGTGGCCAGTCAGTGCCTGACCGACCAGCAAAGTGATTTAGGCATCTAACCGAAACGTGCCTTCCTCCATGTGCCTTTGGCATGACTTACTGTGCCAATGATGCAGGATTTATTGCAGGTTTCCAGCAAGGGAGCTTTTCCTCCCATTCCTATTTTGGTCTATGCGTATTTGGTAATTATGCAATATTAATTAATTATTTTAGTTTTCGATGAGGGAAAATATATTTTAATTGGGATTTTCAGTTGCTGTTAGAGATAACCATCCCAACCCTGAGCCATGGTTCTCTCTTACTGTTACAAGTGACTCCCCCCCCCCCCCCCCCCCCCCCCCCGTTGTCTCAGTTCTTGCTCTTGGGGTTGAAGGTGAATTTCAAGTTCAAGCTGTGTCCTGTAAAGTGCCTTGAGAATCCTATTCATACAATTTGCCCCATTTTAGCCTGGAAAATCCAGACCCTGGTAATCTAGAAAGATTAAGGGTCTGGCCACGAACAATGTAATGGCCCAACTCGAGGGGTGGCACCAAGCATGCATTTGAAAATCTCACTGCATGCAATTGGATAACACTACGACCAATGTTTACTGACCTCCAATGTTGCAGGGCTGTCGTCATCAGTTTAGCTCGCCTCTGGCCCGCATATATCAGATACGCCAATTTGATTGGTTCCCTGGGATGCAAGGGGTAAAAGTAACGTGCATCATTGCTCATTAGGGATCGACCAATTATCGGTCATTTTTTCCACCGATAAGCCAATATTGAAATGGATAAAGAATGAAACGCGCTTTGTCTGTAAAGCGTCTCTCACTCCCTGCATTTGCTACTCTGTGGTCGAGAGCATTGTCCCGCCCACTACACCGTCTGATTTGTTAGTTAGCACGAATGCAGCCAATCAGGATCGAAGACTGAACACAGAGAAAGTTTAGGATTCTCACTGAGGCAGACTGTAGGCTAGACTGGGCTTCAGCTGTACGGAGCTATTTTTCGAAGGTAAAGGTACCTTACATTGCTGAAGTTGCAATGAATCACATCATTGCAACTTAGCTTTGTAAGCTATTGTCTCTTTGATCCGGATCAATAAGTAAAGCACCCACTTCCTTCATTTAGCGAATTCTCGATTGATGCACGTTATATGCTGTTTAGCCTAGTTAGCCTACAAACTCGGGTGCTGCGCGTCAAGAGTTGCCCCCGCCTCGTCCATTAATTGTGAATAACGGGACACCTCGGCGGACGTTATCCCTACATATCCCTACATATCGGCCTACATAGTAGATAAGTCCTAAATTATGCGATAGCGAATGTCAAAAAGTCTAGTTGCTCCTTTTTGAAATGGACTGTCAGAAAAGACCAGGCTACAGGCACCCAGGGCCAACCGTAATTTAATCCGACCTGAAGTAAATCGCGTCCTGAGCTGGCTATTAACGTGCCTTTTAGGCTCTCAAAAGTGTAGTTTATAGCCTACACATGGACACAAATTGCATGCTTAAATAGCCTAAAAACTATTTTAAAACTGTTTTGTTAAACTATTCAACCGTAACACTTGCCATCACGCATGCACCTCTCCCTCTCGCAAAGCATCCTCTTTGTGACAGGTCCCTAAATAAGAACATAGCCCATTGTGTAGGCCTAGTCTATGAAAATAATTGCTATCACTCAGCTCTTGGATTAACATCATACACAGGATTTACACTTGTGATGCAAGTTGATAGACAATTATCAAAATATCAAAAGAAAGAAAAGTTTGCATAATTAAATGCTTTTGAATTCTTTTTTTTCAGCATATCGCCTTTACTATCTACCCTCCTTTTTGACAACCGACATATCGGTTTTACATATCGGTTATCGGCCTCCTGTTTTGGTAATAATTGATATCGGTATCGGCCCTGAAAAAACCATATCGGTCGATCCCTATTGCTCATTGCCAGAGTGTCTTGCAGAGTCAATTCCATTGTGCTCTCGCGAGAACTCTGGATTTCCAGGGTACCAAATTGGTCTGTTCTGCATTCAAATTTTTAATTTGAAGTAACAAATTGCTTTTAGAACAACTTGAAATAAATACTTGGCTTAAGCCTCTTGCTTTTTGTTTAAGGGGAACCGGCAACAGTGAAGCAGATCTGAGATAAGATCAAAAAAGGAAACAAATGCAAATTCTTGTGGATGTTTTCAAAAAGTTATTAGTCTGTAAAGAGTCTCCCACAAACAGTCTGAGATCGTTATTCTCAGTGAACAAACATGGATGCTGGACTAGGGTTACTAGCAAACAATTTGAAATGTTTGCACAAAAAAAACGTTCAAATTTAGAAGTTCAAAGAATACACGTTCGCCTCGAACATCCGCCTCTGCTCCCCCTGATTTGAACACCCCTCTGGTCTCATATCTGGGTGTCAGATCTGGGCCATATCAGGTTCGACTCAGCCGCTGTCTTTTTAAACTTTCTCTTTTGCAGGTACGCCTTTCATCATGATAGCCTAGTTCTGAGGGGTAATCTCGGATCAAAGACAGTTTTTCAGCGTCGACGTGTTTCTCCTCTCGGTGTGTCAAGCACAGTGTACATATTAGCCCCTTGCCTCCTTACTTTTAATGACTCTGCGCTCCACAGCAGGGAACAGTCTCACTGGGGCCCAAGTGTAGCGTAGGCTACATCGTGGCTGCGGAGAAGAAAGAGAAACCGCCGGGGAACTGGGCTTTAATGGGGGCGGGGCGATTAGATGGTTAGCCCACTTTGACATTTTTCTGAGCATGTTTTGAAAGGCGGGGTTCAAAGCGTCGGCGGAGCTTCAAAAATCATGGAGGAAAGTTTGTGTGTGTGTGTGTGTGTGTGTGTGTGTTTTTGTGCTTATGTGTGTGTGTGTGTCTGTGTGTGTGTGTGCGTGTGTGTGTGTGTGCGTGTGTATCTGTGTGTGTGTGGGTTTGGGTGGGCCTCTGAGGGTAAGCCTGTGGGCATGGCCCAAGTCTGCTGCTCATCATGCTGCCATCACCACAAAATAACTGAGAACAGATTGCCTCAAATGTATGTCTCTACTTTCTTTACAGTTAATAGATTGTACGTGAGCATGTAATAAATTATCCCTGCTGAAAAAAACAGCTAGAAACCAGCTTATGCTGGTAGCTGATTTTAGCTGGTTTTAGCTGGTCATCTGAGGAAGCTGGTCATGCTGGTATGATCAGACTGTCATGTGGGATATAACTGGTGTAAGATGGTCATGCTGGTGACCAGCCTGCCAAGCTTGACATTGATGGTGGAAGATGGCTATAGAATGACCAACACAAGCTGGCATGACCAGTTAAACCAGCAATGTAAGACTAGCAACACCAGCTAAAATGACCAGCTTCAGTTGGTACGACAAGTGAAACAAGCTAAAATACCACCGTAAGCTGGGTAAACCAGCTGAGGGTATGTTTTTGCAAGAGTTTTGCTGGTCTAGCTGATCAACATATGATGGTTAAACAAGCTGGTTAACAAACTGGTCAACCAGCAAACCACCTTAAGCTGGTCAGGATTTTTTTTTCAGCAGGGATGTAATGTATGTATTATCAACAAATGCATTACATATAGGCATGTAATACATAATGTATTGTATTTATTAATAAATTCAGTGCAAGATCAAGATTGTCTCACATATGTATGTCTAACCCAAGGACACCTATTATGAAATGGGGCTGTATAGTTGTAAAATACTGTCCCAGCTCTGAGTAGTGCACTACCATATGTGCGTGGTTGGATGTTGGTACACTGCTTGTCTTTTAGTAGATGAGGTTTTTCTATGTTTTATTTACATTTTTACATGTGTTCCTTTTCTTGGACAGGGACCATTTGAAAAAGAGACTATAGTCTCAATATTACTGGTTAAATAAAGGAAAAAACAAATAAATAAAAATAAATGTTTATGTCCTGATGTTGTGTATGTCAAATGTTGGGAGACCTCCGCTGAGCGGCGTTGGAGGGTGTCTGGTCTGGGTTTCAGTAGCAGCCGCGTCTGAGCGCTGGTGTGTGTGTGTGTGTGTGTGTGTGTGTGTGGGGGGGGGGGGGATTAGGTGAGCAGGGCTCCCCGTCCCGGCACGTCTGTGGTCTCCAGGAGCCCCTACTGCGTGGGGACAGCACAGGCGCAGGATTGCAGGTGGGTGTGTGAAGAGACCCCGCCGGGAGATTTAGTCGATAACTGCCAGTGCTTTGATGGGGGCAGGGTGTAGAGAGAGTTACAGAGAGGGAGGGAAGGATAGAGACAGGAACATGATAGATATATAGAGTAGAGAGGTAGAGATGGGAAAGGGCAGAGAGTATCAGAATGTACAGTATAAAGGTAAATATTTGGTTTAAGTCAAAAATAATCCATCCATATTGGGTTAAATGTGATATCTTCCATATGCTTTGTAACAAGCAGTGAAGAATTTCACTCAGATTTAACACAGTTTGGGATACTGTCAGCATTCTCATACTTGTCTGCAACATTTCTGTAGTCCAAACATGCCGCGAGCTGTCATTTTCCTTTTCTTTCTGCTAGTGGAAATAGCTGAAGAGGCACACCCCTGCGGCTTGGCTGTGCATGAACAACCAGGTGTAATGATGTCTGAATGCGGGATCCGAATGCGACACCTCCAAGTGTCTGATGGAGAGGAAGAGTCTGTATGTTGAAATGTATGGGTTACTTGATTTAAATGATTGGAGTTCTTATTGAGGCTCAGTGCTATTCGGCAGACATTTTTATATAAGGAAAGAAAGACACTAAATAGCGAGCAGTCTAAAGAGCACTTCAAGGCCTAAAGTGCAATCCAAGCTTGACTTGGCTGACAATAACATTTGAAAGCTTTCAAGCGAGCGCTGCTTTAAATTAGTAAAGAGCAGGGAGTGGCTGTGCCAAGAGACGTGCTGTTCTTTTACCCAGAATGCAGTGGCAGAAGGCTGCTGACTCTGGCGGCGGTCTGGGCCACGTCTGGGCCAGATGTGGGGGTCGGGGACAGCTGCTGTTTGGCAACTGAGGGCTGACTGGGTCAGAAAAGGGCATGCTAGCCCTTGAATGGGGCAGCAAGGGTTTATAGGGAGAGGAGGTTAACAAGGCTGAGCAGGAGTGTACCAGTAGCAGGGCATGTCAGGACAGGGGCCCAAACGTCGGCCGAGATTGACTTCAGCTCCGACACGGACCATTTATATTTTAGATGTCATATTCAAAAACAAAAATAGGAATGAAATGAATTTCTCTTCACACAGCTATGCAGTTGATCTTCTGTTATTCCAAAGCCAAGGCTACTTTGGTGAAATGAGACACACCTTTCGCAGTGTGTCTACACCGAAATAAATTACCTTAAGCAGATCATTACGGCTTTCTGCTCAAGGTTTACCCCCTGTTGAAAGGGGGAAAGTTGTCCTTGTGATTGTCACCTGTGTTCTTTCCCTATAAGGGTCTTGGTCTTGATGTCTATAAAGCACTACGTTCATCATTAATTACTTCATTAATATATGTAAAATCTACAATTGAATTTGAAGTTAAATTGACCTTGTTTACAACATTACTCCCTAAAACTCTACTCTCTCTCTCTCTCTCTCTCTCCCTCCCTCCCTCCCTCTCTCTCTCTCTCTCACACACACTCTCTCTATCTGCCTTTCCCTTGATTGGCACACATGCCATCTGCCAGTGTGCTGATGCCAGCTCAGTGCCAGGGCTCCTGTAATGATGGTAGTGATGATTACTGTCCCTAGCCTGGTGAAGCAGACGGTTAAGCCAGGTTGTCTTTCTGCCACATCAGCACACATCAACACATCACATTACATTACATTACCACAGCATCGTATCCATCTCTGAGCCGGGGCACTGCTGTTGGGAGGCCGTGCTTGTGTTGGCTTGGTAGCAATCTGTATGAGGTATTGTATAATGTGGTGGTATGTCCTTTTCATATCAGTGTCAGCTTTTCATTGAAACTGAGTTAACAGCAGCATCCATAATATTATAACCGTGGTCACCAAATGGTATGCACATTTGTAAAGGCCCTCTGTAATCATGAAAGTAAAGTAAAAAGAAAAGTGATTCATCCAAAGCATCACAGACTTGTAAGGACAAGATCATTTGGGTATTTGCAGAACTGAGCCGTTACTGGTGTTCATGTTTTCCATAGGCTGTTGGAGATGTGTTGTTGTTGTTGTTGTCGTTGTTGTTTTCGTTGTTGTTGTCGTCAGTGTTCCATGTCGTCAGCACCTCTGCTCTTAATGTTACTTGATGGTTCAGTCACAGAAGGTGTCAGTCCTGAATAACAAAACCCTGAGGCTCTCCCTCTCCTTCCCTCTCTTTCTCTTTCCCTCTCCTTCTCTCTCTCTCTCTCTCTCTCTCTCACACACACACACATGCACAGACACACACACAGACAAAATACACTCTCTTGCACACAGACAGACAGACACACACACACAGCTATATACACTCTCTGGCACAGAGACACACACAGACATGTCCACACACATCCATGCCCTTCTGGAATGGCCCTCTCAGACCTCGTTAAGAGGCAGTGCCTGGGAGGAATGGCAGTTTAGTTTTTAGCTGTGTGGCGAGGGCCCAGCAGAGTCTCTTTATGTAACTTGTTTATGTCTGAGTGGAAGGCTGACCGGTCAGCCGGCCGTCCGACAGACAGCATGGATCTCCCTCCGCTCCTGTATTGTCACCCAGAGTCCTCCTGAGCCGGGAACACTGCCCCTCTCCTCTACAGACCCACAGCACACACATACACACACACATACACACACACACACACACACACACACACACACACACACACACACACACACACACACACACACACAGAGATAGACAGAGAGAGAGAGAAACAGAGAGAGAGAGAGAGAGACACACACAATAAAAATCCCTCTCACAGCACAATAAAAATCTTGTGCACACAACTGTACAAAACCTCCACCAACTGTTGGCAGTAATTGGAGGCAAGTTTGGCCTAGCTTGTACTCAATGTGACTGTCAAATCACCAAAACAGCCCAGGCCCAAGGAAACAATTTGCACCGTACGGTGGCGGTGATTGCAGTAAAAAGCCTATGGGGACCCGTGTGTAACAATAATGTGATTTGCTCTGATTGGCTGCTTGTCTGTGAGAGCTCTGTCGGGTGTGACTTTACAGTGTGCCTGGGTGGAGAGCAAAGGGTCCTGGAGTCCTTTCAAATCACAGGAGGCGCACACTGCGGTCTGCTGTTGTGGAAATTCATTCCTCCAATCTTTCTGCGCCCTCTGTCGCTCTATTCAGCCTTTCTGTTCTCTCTCTCTCTCTCTCTCTTTCTCTCGCCCTCTTGCTCTCGCTTCAGTCGTCCTCTCACAAATCATTTTCATTTTGCCTTATTTTTTTGTTCCTTGTTCTCTTCGTCTGTCTTTCTGTGGTCTCGCTTTCTCTCTTTCTCTCTCTCTTTCTCTGTCTTTCTCTTTCGCTCTCTCGCTTATAAGCGAATGCAGTGTTTGTGTATACACACTTGTCATCCTCTGCTCTGCCCTCATATAGCCTTTGTATAATCGTAGCTAAAGCATTGTGTTGGAGGCCAGTGCTAGCCGGTCCAAGGCTGTAATGACCTCTCCTGCTCTGTGTCACGGTGAGAGATCAGGTAGAGAGACTGCGGGAGGTGGAGGCTCTTACCCTCCTTTAAAAGCCACCCAAGCATGAACCGGCACTAAATTACATATCATCACCAGCCCATTCAGCCACTTAAATGGGACTGTAATGAACCTTGTTGCCAAAAGACCTTTTTTATTCACTCTCTCTTTTTCTCTACCTCCTCTCTCCCTTTTCCTCATCTCCCTCTCTCTCCCCCTTTCTAACTCTCTCCTCTCCTCTATTCTATCTCTCTCTCTCTCACTCTCTCTCTGTTTAGCCTTTGAAAGCTCACGACATCCCCAAACTCAGGTCTCTTTGAAGAATGGCATTGCATGCCTGACAGACTGATTGTTAAGTGACCTTATGATGACTACGTTGCACCAAGTCCTCAGCAGCCTCTTGACTGGGGCATGTCCCCCTGAAAGCGCGTTGCCGCAGGTCAAGTGAGCTGGGTTGATGACCCTGGTTGAAAGCGGTGTTTAGGCGGAGACACCCTGGTGAAGGTCACAGCTTTGATGAAGGCACACTGAATATGATCTAAAAAGCGATGGCACAGAACCCGCACGTTAACTGCACTGGTTTTGTAAAGTCAGTTCAGAAGTACTATATAATATAGAATATAAAGGATATACATTTATGGAATGTGCCAGGTTCCTTACTCTTCAATGGCCTGACATCAAATGTATGTTTAGGACTTTGATTTTTTTTAATGCCGATTTATTAGAAAAAAAGTATTTTTGTAAATAAACATGCATATGTCCGGACTAACTTTATATGTATACATGTAAGACTTTCATTAATACCTTTTTGAGAAATAAACCCACCTGTGCTAGTCGGTCAGATTTATTTAAGAAAAATGTCCATGTCTTACAGTTTTTGCAAATTGCTTACGCACTTTTTGCAGAATTTGGCTCATTATGTCAAAACTCTACACACAATAATAGACAAGACATAGCACTCGGGAGATTAACAACTCACATCGATGCCAAAATGAAACACTGCAATCAAAACTTAACAATCCTTTCTAAAATGTAATTATTGCATCAAAACCATACACACATACACAATTTGAGTGTGCCATTTGAATGTGCTTTGTGTATTCAGACTCAGTCTTCTGTGAAACTCAAAAGGAGACACTTTTTGCAACAAAAGTTTTTACAAAAAACAAATAAAGAATCACAGTTATCAATGCAATACTGTAAGTGAATGTACTGTAAACAAAACAAAAATGTAGCAACAAAACAAAAGTAAAAAAAAACAATTACTGGAGAAATTGCAACTGATTTTTTTTCTTTGTGTGTGTATGGTGGGGGGAGGACTTACAGTATGGATCCTGCCTTCTGTTCAGATCTGGCAACAAGACCTTGTCGACATCGCAAGTGATGTCCTCTTGGGCTGGAAAATGGGGAAAATATGGCCTTGTGTGCCGAATCCACCCTTGAACTAACCCTACCTCAATGCCTCTGCATGCCTCTTCCATTGCTTGCAAAAGAGGTATGCAGGTATATACTTTTATGGGTGTGTCATACTTTTCATTGGCACACTGAAAATAATTCTTTGATACGCTTTAAAAATGGGGAGTAAAGGGGCAAAGTACAAAACTGTATACGGGTACTCAATGTAGAAGTGAGGCGGTGGTAGTGTAGTGGTTAAGGAGCTGGGCTAGCGTGCAGTAGCCTGAAAGTTGTTGGTTCAATTCCCGGCTTCCACCGCTGTGCCCTTGAGCAAGGCACTTAACCCCAAGTTGCTCCGGGGACAATGTGATCCCTTGTAATATAGCTGACATATGTAAGTCACTTTGTTCAAGAAGTGTCTGCTAAATGTAATGTAATGTAAGTTAGGGATAATGTATAAAACGCTGCTTATTATTGGGAAAATAAGTCCCGACAGGGCGAACCGGACCCCGACGCGCAACGGTCTGTTATTGAGAATTAGCAGACCACCGAACATTGGGAAGGCCCATTCAAGTGAATGGAGCATTCTGCAGCACTCTGAAGAGCCGTGTAATAATGTAATGTAAAAGTGCCCAATTGAACAGGTACACAATGGCTTACCTGAAGTCTGTTTGTGGTGATAAGCCTCAGACTGGTGTTGAGTTTTCTCTGTAAGTGTTTTCAGCTACAGTATGTGTGTGGGTATTACCAATTACCAGATGTGTTTTGCATTTTGAATAGAAGTGTTTTCCCTGTGATTACAAGAGATTTCATTCTTGAACAAAGTGTCTAAGGTAAGCAACCGTGTGTAGTGTTTCTGCAGTGGTCTAAGCATTGATTTTTAGTGTGTAAGCAATGGGCAAAAACTGTAAGTAGGGGATTTCACACAGCGGCCAATCTACAACCAGACGGCAGCCTATTTACTGTCAAAATCAAAATCACTAAGAACTCAACAACTGCTGTATCCACCCTTAAACTGACCCCACCTGAATTTCTCTGCATGCCTCTTCCATTGCTTGCAGAATTGGCATGCAGGCATGTGGTGCAATGGTCGTATACTTTCCATTGTCACGCTAAAAAGAAATAGGTTTTAGAAATGGGGGGAAAAGATGCAGAATTGTACAGAATTACGGAATCATGTACACGTGTACACATTTGAACAGGTACACAATTGCTAACCTGAGGTCTATTTGTAGTGCTAAGTATGGTTTACTGTGTTTAAGGTATGTCTACAACAATTTTAGGATTTGAGGCTTTGGTCTAAGCCTGTGTTTCTCAAAGTGTGGTCCTCAAGCTATCCCAAGTGGTCCGTGAGCAGACGTGGTAAAAAATAATATAGATGAGTTGTTTGCAATATTGAACCAACTTGTATGTAAAACAGTTTTGCAACACTGCCCATGTAAGCTATGGCAGTTTAAATAATATGAATCCTCTGACACAATAAGCAAGGTGCAAAGACAATAAGCAAGGTGGCTCATCGAGTAGGCTTATTGTGTAATATACTGTTGAAATAGGTCTACTCTTATTTTTTAAGCTAGGTGGTCCGTGGTTTTTTTCTATTGGTTAAGTGATCCTTGGTCTGAAAAAGTTTAAGAAACACTAGTCTAAGCATTAATGTTTAGTGTCTAAGTAATTGGCAAAAACTGTAATAATCACATTTCATTTCCAGTTCAGCTGATGAAACGTGTTATGATTTGTAGACACAGCATCTGAGGGGCTTATGAGGAAGTTAGCTTATAGCCCTTTTGTTGAAGGAGTAATATGCTTTATTGTTTTTGTCTGCTTGTATGAACACAAGCGGAGTGATTAACAGCCTTGTGTGTTGAGGCAGTAAGCTCATCAGTGGTAATTATTGCTGCTCCTCCTGTGACTCATTTGCAAGCCTACTAGACATGAGAATGTGACTGACGGAGTGGTTCAGTGACAGGCCAGTTACATTTGAGTGCCATGGCGCAACTTCTGAAGGATTAAAATGTTATGGGTCTTTGCCGTGATGGCTCAAACAATCCCAGCAGTGTTGGGAAAACTCATCTTAAAAACTCAGGTCTCACACACACACACACACACACACACACACACACACACACACACACACACACACACACACACACACACACACACACGCTCACAATCACTCATAAACACACACACACGCTCACAGTCACTGACAAACACACAGACACACACACACACAGATTCTGGGAAAGGGTGTATTGCAGGACTTAGTGCTGATTCATGTTGTGGTCCGTTGGCAGGCGGCCCGTGTAAGAGATCTGTTTGGCAGCAGCCTCTGCCCCTGCATCTCAAACAGGGCCCTCAGTCTCGTCTGTACTGGGGGAGTTGAGCTCAGCAGCTTCCCCCTGCATCTCAAACAGGGCCCTCAGTCTCGTCTGTACTGGGGGAGTTGAGCTCAGCAGCTTCCCCCAGCATCTCAAACAGGGCCCTCAGTCTCGTCTGTACTGGGGGAGTTGAGCTCAGCAGCTTCACTCACCCAGCTGCAGTCCCAGTCCCAGTGAGTCATCCTTCTGCCTCATTGTCTTGCATTACAAACACATTAGAGACTGCTGTTTGACATTGAGCATCATCAGTAACTAAAGTAGATTGGTGCTTTTGTGTGCGCGTCTCTCTCTCTCTCTCTCTCTCCCTATCTCTCTCTTTCTCTCCCTCCCTATCTCTCTGTCTCTCTCTTTATTTCTCTCTCTCCCTATCTCTCTCTCTCTCTCTCTCTCTCTCTCCCTCCCTCTCTCTCTGTCTCTCTCTCTCTGTATCTGCTGTTATCCGACTAATTGCGAGAGTGCTCTCATGCTGGGCTCTTGCTGGCAAACAGGCTCTGCACGGAAATGCAAATCCTGTTTTCAAAAAATATATTATCTGCGAAAAAGGGATTGTGTGCTTTTTTATTGCAGTGGAGCTTACAAGTGACATTTACTCCATGAACCTATAAAATGGATCTGTCAGCTGAGCAGGTGTGGGTGTGATTCTGTGTGTGTGTGTGTGTGTGTGTGTGTGTGTGTGTGTGTGCAGTGTTTCCCACAGAATTAGATTCTATTTGTGGTGGTAGTAGGTAGTGTGGTGGTAGGTTTGGAAAATCATTGTGTGGTGGTCAATGTTGATATTGTGGTGGGCCGCCACAAATAAGTCAATGTATGGGAAACACTTCAGAGCCACTCCAGAGCTTCTCCTGTGCACTTCTACACTTAAAGAGAGTACAGACAGGAAGTCAACAAAGCACTTTTTTTGTTATTTGCCATATCGACCTGTCAAGCCAAATTGCCAGTCTTCAACATACTGGCTACCCATTGTGCGCCAAGGGGGCACCCAATTAACCTGAAACCAATGGAAAATAGTCATACTACATCTGCCACAACAGCGCTATTAAGTAGAATACCCTGAATTCTGGGCACATGTTGGCATTGTCGAGAGTCCATTATCCTTATTGTAAGTCAGTATGGCATATGAGTTTGAAGAACCACACTGTGTTGTTTTAATGTCTGTTTTTGAGAATCCTACTGTACGTGAAGTTGAGAATCCTATGCGAGCTTGATCTCATTTGCTTGAAATAGCTGCCTGGAGGCATTGCCAAGATGGCTGCTGAGTGGCCAGGACTCTGGTATGGACTAAATCGCTTTGTCACTTACATGTTTACCCTAGAGGGCTCCCTACAGGCAGGCTTGAGCAGTGCCACATTCTAAATGCATTAATTGCTGTGATGTTGAGGACTTAAGAGGCATTGTACCCCTCCCCCAAATGCACACGTTATATCTCACCACTCTGCACAAGTGTGTGGGTTTCTGTGTAAGTACAGTACAGTGCAGTGTGTGTGATATAATGTGCGTGTGTTTTTTGTATTGTTGCTGCAGAGATGGACCTTGACATGTCAAACACGGTCATCACAACCTGGGAAACACTTTAAACATGCTGCATGATTTATGAGTCGTGACATACTCCCCTTCCACACCCAACACCCTACCCCCTCATCACACACACACACACACACACACACACACACACACACACACACACACACACACACACACACTCACACACTCACACACACTCCCTCCCCAGGGTAGGCACTTTTCCTCATCCTCTCTGTATATTTATATCATACATCAGTGCACTGCAGAGAGGCCCGGAAAGAAAAATAAAAAATACAACAGCTTCCCCTCCCAGAGCCTCTGACTACACTCAGCAGAGTTGTGCTCTCCTCTCTCTTCTTTAGTGAGGAAGCCTGGCATTACGGACAGCATGGGAGCCGCGGCATGCTGACGCGTTTGAGAAGAGACCACTAGAGGAGGAGGAGGAGAGTGTGTGTGTGTGTGTGAGGGAGGGAGAGAGAGGGAGAGAGGGAGAGTAAATGCTTGCAGCAGTGTGGTGCGGTGACTCTATGCGTCTTTTTTGTGGTTGTTTTATTTTTTTGTCCTGGCCCCTCGTGTGCAGCGAGGTGTTTCAGAATGCGGCGTAAGGCGAAGTGACAGCAGTGGAGCTGGAGAGCCGGGAGAGGGAGCGCACCCCGCCGAGGCTGTCAGATGGCCGTCGCCTGCGCTGGCGCCGCCACGCCAGGTGATAGCCGAGGGACCGTGGCGCCCCCCCCCCTTCCATGACATCCTTCTCACACGGAGGGCAGGAAGGGGCAGCTCAGCGGGCCGTCTTGTCGACTCCTCAGGACGTGTCTTTGCAGGGCCCTTGCCTCTGGACACACCTTCACCCCGCCCTCACGGCTCAGCTGTCTCCCCTCCGTCAGCCCCACACCAGCCCCACTCTCCCTTCTTCTCATTTGGATGGAGGGATGGAGGGAGGGAGGTGTCGTCTGTCCAGCAGGCCCCTTCACCCCTCACTACTCTCATTGAGTCCTACTAGCAGGGTCCCTCCAGGGCTCCAGACACACACACCAGCGCAATCCTGCTGCCCCCGTCTTCTTCATGTCAGCCACCACCCCTCTGTCTCACTGAGATTGGGGCGGAGTAAAGGACTCCCCCGCCCCATCCCCCACCTCCACCATTTACACACCTCCGCCCCACACTGTGAATCTCGACTGTTTTCCCCTCTCTGCCGCCCCTGTTCAGTAGCCATCTCAGCCTCAGGAGGAAGCTCTCGCCATCAATTATTTAATCACGGATTTGCTATCAGCAGAGCAGGCAGCCCTATGGTTGCTTTATCACCTTTACTTAGACCACTTTTTTTTACGCCTTCCTGTGTGTATAGGAGGGATTCCTTCTCACTTGGGCCCTATTAGCACTGCAGTGTGCATTACTGTTTCCATAACCGCACCCTAAGTCATTCGTTATAGCTGACATGGCACAGTGATAGTACTTATTTGATAGCATATAAGCAGCAATTTTCAATTTTTACGCCCTTTTTCTGTTTGGGGCAATCCTCTCATTTAGCTTTGTTTCCTATATGAAATTGGCATAACAGACGGCTTTAAATGAATCTAATTTTAAGTTCCCAAAGCTTTGCTCTGAAAAACAGTGTGTCTATGACGAAACCGTATTGTAGTGAAACGGACTTGAGTGGGAAAAAGGGGAGATGCTGCTGAGTGTGTTGACGAGGAGAGCAGATGCTGCTGTGTGTTTGTCTGCTGACCTAGTTCCCTCTAATGATCATCGCAAATTAAAATTGTATGACCACCACGTCTGAAATTGGCAGATTAAAAATGTATTCAGTGCCGTGGCGAGGCCAGCCGACGACCAGCCGTCACCGCTGGTCCCCTCTGCCCCGGTCTTAATCCACTAATGGCCTTTTTCTCTCAATTAATCCCTGGAGCTGTAGCGGGTTAGCAGCATTGTCTTATTTCTGTGGTTTCCAGCACATAACAGCATCTGCAGTGCAGCCTCCCACCCCACCCCATGCCACAAACAACCCCATCTCACATTATTTGTCTTACACACACGCACACACACACAAACACACAAACACACACACTTATACTCACCCACTCTCAGACAGACAAGCGTTCAGAGACACACATACACATTATCAGGCAAGCATATACACACACACACACACACACACACACACACAAACACTCTCTCTCTGTTCTTGGTCTCTTTTCATTCTCTCTCTCTCTCTCTTTGGTGGAGCAGACACTGGAGAGGCCTTGGGGGAGCTGTGCCTTGAGTTAAGCCCTCTCTACTGGTGGCTGTTTTCTGCCTTTTTATAGCACGCGAGAAGCCAAGTGCGCTCGCCGAGGCAGCCCTGGCATGAACCGGAGCGACTGAGCCCATGTCAGGTGCGTGTTGTCGCACTGAGAGGCGTTGCTGTAATTATGTGTGCGGCGTAGACAGGTGGCGGGCAAAACGCGGAACCGCTAATTTGTTTTTCATTTACAGCGCAGAGCCATCTCACACAAGCTCCTGTTAATTACTGTAACTTGTTCACACAATTTGTTTTTGTATCAGATGTTTTTCTCACAGAAATACTTTAACTTTGAACTTAAGTGCTATACATTTTTACTGCAAAGTAATCTACAGTATATGGTAGTTTCATTTCACAAAATGTCATGATCTCATAGCCAATAGCTCATAGCTCAACACCAATATGTTTCTGAAAAACATGTCCTTTATTTGGGAAACCATGCCCTCCATATCACCCTGTTCAAATGCCACTTCATTATAAGCAATAAAGGGAAGTGCATGCCATTAACTCCGACTTGTGTGGACTGTGTGTGTGTGTGTGTGTGTGTGTGTGTGTGTGTGTGTGTGTGTCTGTGCATGCATGCCATTAACTCCAACTGGCCTTGTCTGGATGCGTTTAGTGCTCTGCTGCTCGCATGAATGCTGACATGCCGGCGTACACACAGAATGTCATCTAGGCTACTTATTGTGTGCGATGCCCTTTATTGCAATGACACGGCGGCGGAGAACTAAGTGCCTGTGGTGCGTCGAGGGGCTGCAGATGTCAAACCCAAGAGAGAGGAGAAGAGATGGGACACGTGTGTGTGTTGGGTGTGTGTGCGTGTGTGTGTGTGTGTGCGTGTGTGTTTGTGTGTGTAAAGGCCCGGACACACCCACCCGACGGCCGACCGTCGTCAGAAAAGACAGTCGGACTGATCAGACGGCTCCCGTCTTCCTGAGACGATCAAAAAAGTGCCTTGGAACACACCAAAGCGATCCACCGACTTGAGCATACGTTCTGCACTTGCGCGAGACGTAATAATTCTCCATAACAGCAGGCAGCGCTAAAAGATTGACTAGTTACCAACGAATTTTAAAAGGATTCGCCAATGGAACAAAATGGCACTAGTTTCAGACTTTTCTGATTAAGCAATAAGCGAGAGACTCTGGCAATGAGTAATGATGCACGTTACTTTTGCCCCTTGCATCGCGGGGAACCAATCACATCTGTGTATCTTATATAGGTGGGCCAGAGGCGAGCTAAACAGATGAAAGTCGTGGTGTTATCCAATTTCGTTGAAGTCCGGAATCAGTCAGTTAACATTGGTCGTATAGTGTTATCCGATTGTGTGCAGTGAGATTTTCAAATGCATGCTTGGTGCCGAGCCTCGAGTTGGGCCATTACATTATTCGTGGCCAGACCCTTAATCTTTCGAATTTGGGTCTGGATTCTCCAGGCTAGTAGTCTACTAGTTCTAGCAAAAATATGTTAGGATAGTTTATCATTATGAACCATCTCTGGGTCTAGAGCCTTTGAGAACAAGTGGTTGTGCACAAGAGCTTTTGCTGAGACAGTGACAGATCACAAACAAAGTTATTTTTCTCTTTATTTATTTCGTTCGTTTGAAAACACAATTTCAATGTTGGAATGTTAGGAAGACATGTGGCTTGTAGAAAATGGGTTCATAACTTAAATCGCTGAATGTAGGGCTAACGGTCATAATCCGAGGTGGTTATGGTTATGGTATTTAGCAGACGCTTTTATCCAAAGCAACATACAAATAACAACAATGCAATAGTTAAATAGTAAACAATAAACAGTAAACAATTTAAAAAGTTTACACCAAGACTACACCAAGGAGAACAGCAATAATACATTTAATCCATATCCTAATGAAAATAAATAAATACTATAATATACAAACCATAACGCATAAGAAACGCTAAGCTAAGTGCATGTTGAACAGATATGCCTTTAGACCCCTCTTGAAAGACCCAAAACTATCACTGGAATGGAGAGCACTGGGCAACTCATTCTACCAACAAGGAATCACCAAGGAAAAGAGTCTTGAATTTGACCTAGCGTTTATGATTGGTCGACACAACAGGCGCTCATCAGAAGACCGCAGTTTTTTTGATTAATAAATACAAACAGGCCTATCCAGTTTTAATCTAATTTTCCCTTGAAAGTTATTAGGAGGTGGGAAACACTACTTAATAAGCTCTCTCCCTTCAAAGAAGATTATCATTATGGAAAAAATTGTCATGTGTGTCCATGTGTGTGTGTGTGTGTGTGTGTGAGTGTGAGTGTGTATGCATTCATGAGTGTATGTGTGTGTGTGTGTGCGTGTCTATGCTTGTGTGTGTGTGTGTGTGTGTGTGGTGTGTGGTGTGTGTGTGTGTGTGTGTGTGCACGCATTTCTCATAGTGGAATCAGCATTTCCTGTAAAGGGTTCCTCTCCCTCCTCCTGCTCTGACGCGCTCCTCGGCAGGCGTCTCCAGGGTCAGGGGGATTACTGGCTGAGAATAACAATAGAGTTGCTCTGGGGCCAGGACGAGCCGTGAGGGATGCTATCCCGTTGACCTTGCTGCAGGTACTCTCAGGTGTTTCATATCCCATTGATTTTCTGTCGTCTCTGCACACACTCCTACATCCCCTCCACACACACACTCCTACATCCCCTCCACACACACACACACACACACACACACACACACACACACACACACACACACACACACACACACACACACACACATACACACACACACACACTCCCCCTCTCCACCACCTTCACAATCATTTTCATCTGGGCTTCGGCAAACACAGAAAGAGCCGTATTTCTATTAGGCCTTTCAGAGAGAAGAAAGGGGGAAAAAACAAAGATGGAGTTATGTGTTATGGAGCTGCGTACATGTGCAGTAATAAGAAGTAATGAAGTGCCCATTCCGTAAAGAGGTGACCGTACAAGCACAGGCCACGTGTCCATACCTCACAGAGGTCAAAGGGCGTCATGTACTCCATCTCCGTGCACAGTGGTCCCATAGATCTTAGGTACAACAAGGTCAGGGGATTGATTAAGCGAAGGTACACAGCCCTGTGAAGTGTACGTCTGTGTTGTACTCTCACCAGTCCCCTGTCCTCGAGTTCCCTCATATAAAAGTGTCTGCTAAACAAATAAATGACCTGAGTACCTACCTCACAGCATATATAATGACAAAAATGCATTAGTATACAGTAGAGTATGCCGTATGCACATATTCATACATACATACCCATCATGCCTGATACATGACTGCAGGGCAGATGGTAGGTATTTGTACTGTGGCGGTTATGAGGACTCTTTGCCCTTAAGTGTAGCCTAGTGGCAGGAAGCTTATTTTTCCCGTTTGAAAAGGTCACAGAGGTCGTGACCCCTTGGGCCGGTGCAGCTGGGGCTCCATCTGGGTTAAGGCCCCAGTAAGCCCAAACCTTCTGTCTGCTGTGTGTGTGTGTGTGTGTGTGTGTGTGTGTGTGTGTGTGTGTGTGTGTGTGTAAGTGGGCCGTCTCCCATTAGACTAGCATGTGGCACAGTGGCCACTTACTTTAACCCTGTCTGTCACTCACTGGCAAGGGGAGCTTTGAGATGGACCTCACAGTTTTGAGAGGGTTTTGGATGTCAGTGCGCTAGTGTGTGTGTGTGTTTGTGTGTGTGTGTTGTGAGATTGGTGAGCACTTACAGTTTACCCACAACATGACCATATTTTTTTTCAGTATGAACTAAATGCTTTTCATAGCCTTTTATCTCAATGAAAGTTTCTCCACTAAAGATTAGCCTTTAACAGTGTCGGGGCAATTTAAAACAAACCAACCAACCAAACAAACAAAAAAAAACGCCATCAGCAAAGCATAAAAGTAAGGTTCAGAAGCTGTCTATCTGCTCTCCACAGACCTCAATGTTTACTGCATTGCACTTAGACAGTAATCATGCCATTTATTAAACATTAAAAACTTTCAGGCACTTTTCTGTGACTGGTCTTGTCATAATCATAATTTATAGAACCTGAATCACCTAAATGAATGTGGGCATGCCTCTCAGGCAGAAGGCAGACTAATTGTGAGAGTAGACAAACTGCAAATTGTGTGTGTATGTGTGTGCGTGTGTGGGTGGGGGGGGGTTGTGGGCGTGTGCGGGTGGGTGGGTGTGTGTGGGTGGGTGATGTGTGTGTGTGTGTGTATCTGTCTGGGGACGTTATGTAACAGTCCTCATTAGTGCTGTCTGCTCCTCACAAGCACCACACCCCTTCCCAGAAATACTGTCAATATGTTTTTTTATGTTTAATTTGATATCAGATGAAATGTTTCTTTTTGTATGAGGCAAAGATGCAATTTTACACACATACTGTTGCACACATAAAAAGGGCACATAGTACACAGTTCACGAGAAGAAAGAGAGAAAGCAAAAGAAAAAAAAACAGTATTGTTCCTTGACAAAAGTCTTTTTATATAAGCGGTTGCCTGAGTTTCAATGGTTTAAGCACATTACTGTATGTCCCACAATGCAAAGCCGTGATGTGCAGTTCTTGTTCCTGTCTTCTTTGGGCTATGACGTATGTTTTAGAATGGCGTGCATCTTTTTATCCATAGCTGTATTTAAAAGAATGGTCTACACTGGAGAGAGTCTGTCTCTCTTGCTCAGGGAATGAATCATTTAAATGCAGTCACTCTCAAAAAAAGCTCCCTCTGTGCCTCATTTTTCCAATATTATATGCAAATGTGAAAAAAAATTATCATTGCAAAACTGACAAGCTTCTGAAACTTGTGCGTTGAGTCTCTTGTGTTTGTTGACTATGCTCAGAACCGGACTGGAAATGGGAAAGAATATCTATGAAAACACAGATTGGTTTATGGTTTCAACTTCTAATCTATCTTTCTAACGCTCTGTAAAGTCTTACATTCACCTTATATGCTTCCTCTTCTTTTATATAGAACATACTGCATGTACATATGCGTTTGAGCACCTTTGAATGTCATTATCCCCCCTCCCATCTCCCCAAAGGGCTTCTTGTTTTCCATATTAAATTTTAGGAGTGCAAATTGACAGTTACAGAGTAATGACTTTTTCTAGTCTCACGTGTCATGCCAACCTACCCCAGAGTTATGCTAATGAACAAAGTTTTGTTCATATACTGTAGCAACTGCTCATGTCTTAAAGATATGTTGCTCTCCTCTTTGAGGTAGAGATGCACTGAAAGAGAAATATAAGTAGTTATTATACAGCTCTTCACAATGCTATATATATATATTTATATATATATATATATATATATATATATATATATATATATATATATATATAGCATTGTGAAGAGTAGCATTGTGAATGTATATATATATATATATGGTAGAACACTCCATTGACTTGAATGGGATTTCCAAACGTTATACGGTAAAAGATCCACCATGTAATGACCGCTGAAACATATAATGACCGCTGTCAATGGCAACAGGTTTTGTGCTTCTGATTTACGTCTTTTATATCACTCCGCAAGTAGTCCTGTCACTTTTCGCAGTGGAACTTCATTCAAAAGTTAAATCAGACGTTTGATCAGCTGTGTTCTAAAGAATGTTTGATTCAGTCACTGCGGATTCCCGTACTGTAGATCAATGCTATCTTGATAAAACACCACACAACCCAATTTCATCATCCTCTGTGTCTTCAGTGTTCTCTCTCCACATTCAGAGGTATCAGTATGTCATAAGTTGCAGCAGCTCCTCCCATTTCTTTTCTATGTCTGTCTACAGTCCAAAGCAGCTTGTGCCTCGCTCTCTGTGTCTTCACATGTTTGGTGCTCTTGCTGGCTAGTGAAATAATTGTCACATAGGCCTTTGTGTTTGCATAAAGTTGATACCCAGTTCTTTGGCTGTCTTAGAATGTTGTCTGTGTTGCTCTAGATTTGAATGGTTTTTGAAGTGGTTTTGTGAGTAATTTTGGATAAGGGCTTCTGCTAAACCCCCTAACCCTAATCAGAACGTTTTTGTCAGGCATCATCAGTGGTGGAGGAAGTACTTAAGTAAAAGTACAAATAAGCAGAGAAATATTTACTTTAGTAAAAGTAAAAGTACCACGATGCCAACCCTACTTTAAATAAAAGTAAAAAGTACCTGCTTTTAAATGTACTTTAAGTATTTAAAAGTACTTGCATAATGATTTATTATCTTAATATCTATAGGCCTATTCTAATAATAAAATAAAATCAGTAGCCTATGAGCTGTGGCATTTTAATAAAGCTAGATTTAGGTTATACTATGCTAGATAGTTTTAAGCTGATGTAATTGTGATTACCATCCATGGCCCAGTTTACATTCTGACTTATCATTCTGGAGACTAATTCTGGTTAACTACTAGGGTGATCTGCTGAGTTAAATATCATTCAGCAAAACACGAGAGCCTGAAGTTTAACGGGGTAGACGAGGGAAACGGTGGATCGTAATGCCAATTTTGCTGGTCCAGATTGAACAGAAAGGTGTCTTTATGATAAGGTTAAGTTTCACTTGCGCAGACACACATTGACATTGAATGAGCGCTCACATTAATACCCCCCAATTGTAGGCTATGCCTCTTTATTTGATCACACAATTAAGAAATATTTTAATCTGTAACATGTTTAGTTTTTTTCGGACAGCACTTCTATAAGTAGTCTACCATTCATTTGTGCCGCAAATGATCAGAGATGTGACAGAAGCATGGGCATAGCCTGTAACTTCACTGGTCAGCGGACTAGCAATCTCATCGGAGAGGAGGCCCTAACGCTGCAGATAATAGACAGAGAAAGGCAAGCATATGCTCAGGGCACAGAACAGTTGCATGTCCAGTGTAGCCATGGGTCTGGTGAATATAGCCTACCAAATTCAGATGTCTACAAGCTCACGCTTTGCCTGGTCTAGACTAGAAGCCTATGTTTCAAAGATTAAGAAGCGGGGCACGTAGCGCTCTATGTTTGGTAGCAACCCCGCCCCCTGGTAAAACAAACGTGTTTGTCAAAGAGAAAAAAAAACTGATCATAAAATGTAACGTAAAAAAGGAACGATGGTGTTGTAGAAATGTAGCGGAGTAAAAGTACAGATAATTGCTGCAAAATGTAACAAAGTAAAAGTCAAAAGTATGCACTATAGATTCTACTTAAGTAAAGTACAAATACATGGAAAATTTACTAGTACAGTACAGTAATGAAGTATTTGTACTTCGTTACATTCCATCACTGGGCATCATTGAGAGCTATCAGTGCTGGAGCAAGCGGTAGTGAATCTCTGGGTTTCTGTAAAGGCCTCGTCACAGAGGAGGATGCTCACTCACTCACTTTCTTTCTCACTCTCTCTTACTCTCTCTATCTGCCCCTCTCCCTCTATATCCCTCTCTCACTTACTCACTGAGCAGACAGACAGTCTGGGTTTCTGTTCTGGCCTTGTCACAGAAAAGAGAAGGATCCTCTCCTCTCTCCCTGTCTCTCTGCCTCCCTCCCTCCCTCCCTCCCTCTCTCTCTGCCTCTCTCTCTCCCTGCCTCCCTCTTTCTCTCCCTCTCTCCCTCTCTCTCTGCCTCTCTCTCTCCCTCTCTCCCTCTCTCTCTGCCTCTCTCTCTCCCTGCCTCCCTCTTTCTCTCCCTCCCTCCCTCTCTCTCTGCCTCTCTCTCTCCCTGCCTCCCTCTTTCTCTCCCTCCCTCCCTCTCCCTCTGCCTCTCTCTCTCCCTGCCTCCCTCTTTCTCTCCCTCTCTCTCTCTCTCTGCCTCTCTCTCTCCCTGCCTCCCTCGTCGAGCTGCTCCATGGGGAGTTCATGCGCTGTTAGCCGCTTTCGGTTCACTGATGCTGACCCACAGACAGAGAGGAAGCTGTGGCCTAACAAATGGGTTCCTCATCCTCCACTGACCCCGGAACCAGGTTCTGTCAGGCCCCCCTCCGAGAACAGCAGACTTTAATGTAAAAGAGCTTATTTAAGTATTTTACCTAGGAGGTGAAGTAGCCTAGAGTATATATATTTTTGACTATTTATATACAGTATACACTGTTTTGTGGTGAAATTCTGAATGTGTATGCTAGTTTTTGTCTAGTTGTTGCTAGTTATTTACAGTATGTTGGACCGCTCATAGATGGTAGTGTTTGGTCTGTCCTTGAGAGCTGATGAGTAGCAGTGTTTTCTGTTGCTGTTGGTGGTGTCTCTGCACAGCTTGTTGTTAATGAGTCTTTGCAGGTCTAAGACACCTCTGAGCTTTTTTGTGCATGTATGCAATCAGTGTTCTCACAAGAATCCCCATGCATTCTGTGCAAAAGAGCATTCATTACGATTCTGGCTTCATCAGACTCGGTGTCGTACAGTAGTTTCAAACTAAATAGTCATTGATCTTTAAACAAAATAAATGTGAGGCAGTGCCTCACCACCACACACACACACACACACACCCACACACACACACACACACACACACACACACACACACACACACAGACACACGCACAAACACACGCATGCGCATACACACACACACACACACACACTCCCCCAGCCCTAAAGTCAGCAACAGCACACACACACACACACACACACACACACACACACACACACACACACACCGGCCTCCTCTTCTGCAGGAACAGACAAAAGCAATTACCAGGCAGACAGCTTCTAAGCCACTGCACACTTCCAGAATGCTAAAAATGGAACAATTACTGCCTCTCCTCTTTTTCCCCCTCTCTCTCTCTCCCTCTCTCCCTTTCTCTCTCTCTTTTCTCTTTGTCTTTTTGTGTCTCCCTTTCTTCTCTCCACTGCTCTTGCTTTCTGTTGTTTTTTCCATCTCTCTCTCTCTGTTTATTTGTTTCTCAGAAGTCAGCTTTTGCGCCCACTTCAGGCGTATTTGTTTCGCAATGTGCGTGTAAAATCCTTGCGAGGTATGTACAAACAGGCCGCAATGATGTAAAAGCGCAAACTGCCTGTCACGGGAGCTGAAAGTGGCAGATTGCGTTTGTCATGTAATGCATATGCATTCATGGGAGGATCCAGGGGAAAGTGGGAGTTTAGCGTAAAAAGATGGGAGGGGAAGCGTAAAGAGCACTTAATTATGTATTCCGCGGTATGTACAAAGACTGCTCCTGAAAGCACGTCTATTCTGCGCCTAAATACTTCCGCCTTGTAAAAGCAGGTGTTAATCCAAATTGCAGTTCAATGAGTCAACTAGATGTACCGCAGAGCGGTACAAAATATGACCGCCGCCCAGTCCAGCACATTTTTTCCACAAAAATAAATCACGCTGAAAGGCCTATATATGATTCTAACTGTCTCACAAATTGCATTATCCACACTCAATTCTCACTGGTATCTAGCCTGGCGGGCCATCCTATATCATTGACATGTATAGTCTGGAATCGAATCATTCACCTGCTTAATCCAAGGGGCGGGCAGAGAATTGTCTTTCAAACTGCCTAGGCATGCAATAGGCCAGCGCTACGACCATATCCGTATCCGGTCGGCAAAACGGCAAATACATCCTTCTTCGAAAGGAATGACTTAAGTGCATTGTGTTGCTCTACTTTCAAAGAAAAGCACAAGTCCAACTCCTCCAAAGTTGATGCCAACGCCGATTCAAACATCCGCTCTTCGTTCGCCATAGCTACCTTCCTTGTTGTTCACCGTCGCAGGACTGTCGTTATCCTGTTAAGCCCGCCTTAAGACTCTCTAACAAAATAGAGCGATGTGATTGGATGAGGTCCACGGCGTTAGCCAATCGAAATTCCTATGGTTCGATACTAGACGTACAGGCTGAGCAAATTAATTTGCTGCCGCTAGGGTGCGTCTAGATTTCTAGGCTAACTGGTATCTGCTAGACAACAAGTACCAAAACGTGATTAGTTCATAGATTTCACATGTAAAATTAATTTTATACAACCCCACCTCCATCTTGCCTGTTCATAATTCTGAGAAATTCTTGAATTGTGTGCATGTGTGCATGTACATGTTTATGTTATGTGTGTGGGTGTGTGTGTGTGTGTGTATGTGTGTGTGTGTGTGCGTGCTTGTGTGTGTGCCTGTGTATGTGCCTGTGCATGCATGCGTACATATGTCTACTGTGTGAGTATGTGTCATACGTATGATTACTGTGAATGTATGTGTGTGCGTGTGTATCTGTTTGTGCACATGTGTGCACATGAAATGGGTTAACATGACCCCTGGAGGCAAACATACGGGAAAAAAATGGTCATCCTAGGCCCTACAGTTCTCAAGATATTCACAGAGAACTGTGTCTGCCCTATCCTCCTTTCGGGGGGTCCAGTCTAGCGGGGGGGCTACAGATCAAAATGAAAAACGATGGTTCCATGCTATCCATGGGGGGTTACATGCCCACCAAGTTTCGTGTACCCCGGTCTTTCAGTGTCCCGGGAATCCTTGTTGGTGTACGTCACTAAATGTACACATAAATTATTTTATTGTAAGGCCCCCCATGAACGAAAGTACACAAAACTTGGCATGCATTCGGAGGGTGTCATAATGATCCTACACTTTTAATTTTGTGCAATTTAGACCTTGTCAGCCAGAGATATCGTGATGAAAACACCTAATTTTTTGCTTTTTAATTTTTAACTAGGTGGCGCTATACATGAAATAAGTGGTAATGGGATGGGTTGACATGCCCCCTTAAGACCAACATACATAAAAAAGGTGGACCTCCTAGGCCCTAGGGTTCTCGAGATATTCACAGAAAACTGTCTCCGGCCACCTACAGGCCAGTTGGTGTATAGTAACATAAACTAGAGAATGTAATTCCAGGGAATTACAAGTGCATGAAAATGACGCTAGGACAGACATGGTGGTTGCACAGCTTAATAAAAGTTGATAGTTTAAAAGTAGACAGTTTAAAAGTTGAATGTAGATTGGGAGTTGATCACACTTGTTGACTGAAAAGCCCAGGCTGCCAAACAGTTGTGGGCAGAGGACACAATTGCCGGGAGTCATAGCTGATGATGACAGTTGGATTGGCTGAACAGTTAAATAGTTGGATAGTTTAAATGGTTCAAATATTTCATAGGGAATTATTGTAGTGAGGACTTTTATTTTGAAACAGCTTTGGGCAGAGGAAACAGTTGACGGGAGTCAAAGTTGATGACAACTGACTGTTGCTAGAGTAGTTATGGTGGTTGCTATGCTGGTTGCTAGGTTAATGATGTTGGTTGCTAGGTTTTAATGGAATGTGGTTGCTAGGCTGTTGCTAGGGTACTTGAAGTTGTTGCTAGGGTGTCCATGGTGGCTACTATCAGAAATAAAGGAGTTACTACAGTGGTTTGCTTGTATAATCATCTTGGTTGCTATGGAAACTGACATAGATGCTTAATTTCAATGGTTGCTAAATTGGTTGCTAGGTAGGTGGTGGTTTAATATAGTAGGCTAGAGGCATAGTTGATGATAACTGACAGTTGGAATAGTTGAACAGTTAAATAGTTGGATAGTTTAAATGGTTAAATTATTTAATAGGGAATTATTGTAGTGGAGACTTTTATTTTTAAACAGTTGTGGGCAGAGGAAACAGTTGAACAGGATCTGTAGTCTTAAGAGAGCCAGATTGTATGCTTAAAGCCTGAGACAGACAGTTGCTGGAGATGGCCGGAACCATATGGCTCTGGCCAGAACACTTGGCATAGGATTCTAAGAGCCCTATTGTGATGCCATAATCGCCAGTGTTAAGTCTATGGGGAAAATTTTAATAGTTTTTAATTAATAGTTCAAAAAGTATAAAAGTTACAAATATGAAAAATACATTCCCCACCTGTCCCAAGTAAGACCTACGTAACACAGTTTGAATGAAGTTTCTACATTAAACGGTTGAAGCCGCATTAAACGCAGAAAAAGCGCTAGAAGAAGAATAAGAAGAAGAAATCTGATAACAGTAGATTGCATTTTCATGCACTCTAATTAATTTATTGTGTGGCCCCCCATGAACGGAATTCCACAAAACTTGGCGTGCATACAGAGGGTGTCATAATGATCCTACACTTCCAATTTCGTGCAGTTTTGAATATGTTAGGTCACAGATACCTGCGATTACAACACCTCATTTTTACTTTTTTGTGTTTAACTAGGTGGCGCTATACATGAAATGAGTGGTTATGAAATGGGTTGACATGGCCCCTTGAGATCAACATACAAAAAAAAAAATGGTCCTCCTAAACCCTACGGTTCTCGAGATATTCACAGAAAACTGTGTCTGCCCTACCCTCCTTTCGGGGGTCCAGTCCAGCGGGGGGGCTACAGATCAAAACAAAAAACGATGGTTCCATGCTATCCATGTGGGGTAACATGCCCACCAAGTTTCGTGTACCCCGGTCTTTCAGTGTCCTGGGAATCTTTGATGGAAATTTGGGCATGGGGAAAAAAAAAAATGAAAAAAAAAAGAAATCTGACTAAACCTATATGACCGCCGCTTCGCTGCGCGGTGGTCATAATAAGAGAACTTTTCAAAGACAACAGAATCGCTATTTAGAGCACCAGTTTTTGTGGTGAAAGTATTTGTACTACCAAAAGCAACCTTAACTTTCGTTGGCCTTTCGAATGTCTTACTTTCACTTTCACGTCATTCACTTAAACTTTCCTACTTGCTAGATTTGACCAATCTTCCATAGCCTACGTGCACAAGTAGTTTGAGTAGAACTACTGATCTTCATTATCTCCCTGCTTGTTTACCATGTATGGTATTATTTCATGATCGCTAAACGTTTGATTCTTTTTAATGTTGTCATCAGTTAACTTCATTCAACTGCGCTTGTATGTAGGCACTGCCAGCTAATCAGTTGTGGATGTTCGTAAATTGCGTTTATGGGCGGAGAAAGGCAGAGAAAGGCGCAGTTTACACTAAGGATTGAACGATTGATAAATACGACGGAAACTTGGGTCTGACAGCGTTCGCAATCTGTGGTGTGTCCATGACGCTGATAACGCTACATTCGCAAATGTACGAACTGTACATCTGGCCCTCTGTCTTCTCTTCTCTTTCTGCTCTTTCTCTGTCATGCCCTCTTCTCCTCTCATCATCATATTTTCTTTTCTGTCTCTTGTTGTCTTTCTCTCTCTCTCATTCAGAGATCATTCACACATCATTTGTTGTGAAATGCAACAGGAAAAATATATATACTAAAGAATTAAAATAAAGATCATCTTGTGAAGGGATCACAATACAAACTTTGCAGTTGTTTCTCAAACATCACTTTTGGTTTAAGGATTTATTCATCTGTTGTGTTTCCACTGAATCATGGGAGATTTTGTTAACTCCAAACAGACCTTCTGTTTTTGTCTTTTTGACTCAACTCTGTCCAGGGTCCTGCTTCGCTCTCCATGGTCCTGACAGCAGACCTCAAAAAACGCCTTTGAACGTTTTTTTAACCCAATTTTACCAGAGAAGCATTACACTATCTTACTCTTCATCATTTCCACAACTGCTGCCTGAACCAGTGTGAACCCCCCCCCCCCTGCAGTGCCTGTAGTGACTGAGTAGGACTGGACGTCATGCTGCTGAATTAGACTTCAGCGGTGTTGTGATGCGGAGAGCGATTGGCACTCCACTGGCGCCGATGGTGGTGGTGATGGAGGTGGTGGTGATGGAGGGGAGGCTGGCACTGGGGAGCTGGTGGGTGGAGTGGAGGGGAGTGGAGTGGGGCGCAGCACGTTCCCCGTGTCCGTCTGCAAGATTTACTCGTTTATTTATGCATCTGAACAGCTCCTGCCACCACCACTGCCACTAATCATTTTTCATTCTTCACCCGTCCGTCTCGGACGTGCGCGGGTGATTACAATGCCCATCGCTATGAGAGATGAGTAATCAATAACCCTGAGGTGTAGAAACATGTTCTAATACAAACACGCACTCTCTCTCTCTCTCTATCTATCTCTATCTACCTCTCCTACATACCCACTCACACACGCAAACATTCTCTCTCTCTCTCTCACACACACACACACACACACACACACACACACACACACATATACACACGCACGAACACACACACACACACACACACACACACACACCTACACACACACTTTCTCAGTCAGAGTCACACACATACATTGACTTTCTCTCTCTATCTCTTATTCTCACTCTGACACACACACACACCCCCACACACACACACACACACACACACACACACACACACACACACCCACCCACACACCCACCCACACACACACACACACACTGGTAAGCATATTCCCTTGGGCCCGATGCCAGGCTGGCCTGATGGAGCTCTCTCAGGCCTCTGCTGATTTATTAGCCTGATGAATCAGGAGTGTGTTGGCCACGCTCAGCCTCTGTTTGGTGTGATTGCGCTGGCTGTACTGCTGTTGGAGAAATGACTGGTCAACAGCTCTGCAGCTTTCCTAACAGCCTAACGACTCTATACACAATTTGATTGGCCTGATAGAAGTTGAATTTTTTGAACTCACAAGCCAACGGAGAGTTGCTAGGCTAGCCCTAGGGTGCGTCTAGATTTCTAGGCTAGGCTTTGGACATAATGCTGCTCAATCTTATTTGGATTAAGTGGATACCCACAGCAATGGGAAAATTATGCAGATAAACTAATCTGAGATCTGCTAATAATCACCAACGTCATGGATTTAATCACCTATAATTATGATATGGGTTGGTATGGCACAGTATAGGATGAAACCAAATTGTATGGTATGGTATTGCATTGCATAGCATCACATGGTATTGCATCAGGCATATTGTGTAGTGGCCAATTCCACTCTCCACCATACCAGTGCATGCCTGTGGCTGGTTGGTGAGTCTTCCATGCCTCCTCCTCCCTGATGACAGCATTCCTTTTACAACAACTAGCCAGGAAAGCTCTGAAGTATAACTTATGCAGACGGCTTGGCCTCTCTGAAGCAAAGAGGTCTCAGTTTCTCTCTCTCTCTCTAGCTCTCTCTCTCTCTCATGCTCTCTCTCTCTAGCTCTCTCTCTCTCTCCCTTTCTCTCTCTCTCCCCCTTCTCTCTATGTTTGGCCCTGAGCGTACTGACCCACTAACAAAATTATTCCCCACTTGTTTTTCAGCTGCCCTGAGACATGGCTTTTGTAATTGGATTTCATTCCCGTCAATTAAAAACGCAGCTTCCAGGAAGGAGCGGGATCAAAATAGAAGCTCTTAATCACATATTTATGAGTTATGAGTTATCATCCGCATCTGAAAGAATGGAGAGAGAGAGAGAGGTCAGACCAATGCACTGATTTGTTTGAAATCTCATACAGGGTAGTAGTCATAATTGGGTCAAATGTAATGCCTTCTTGCATATGTAATATTGCTTTCAGATACTGCAACGCGTTTGTTTTCTCATGGGCCATTTGAGTTAGACTGAACTGAACCCACATCAAAAAAAAAAGGGGAAAAAAAGAAATGCTTCACAAGGCATATTCTTCCTGACATGCTTTTAAAATCTACTTCAACTCCAGCAGTGGTTACTGTAATGGCCATATCTGGAATGGGAAATATGAACTTTGAGTGGAAAAAAAGGGACTTGAGTGATTATTTTAGCAAGGAAAAATCATTTCACTTAGACATTTATTTTCCTCTAATACTGCAGAGGTCATGCTGTGAGTCGGTGCCTTTTTTAAAGCATGAATTTTTTATTGGCAACTTCCATGCCAGCTGAACATCTCCCGTCTAAAGCAGTCAAGAGGGGGAAGGAGTCAATGGGGGAAGGAGCACTGATGATTTACCATGGTATTTCATCCTTATGGTTTTAACAGTTATCTCTTTCTCTCATATCCTATTAGCGGTTTGGATGTATCCGAAGCATCAAGCAAAGATTTCTGCTCCCGGTTGACTTGTTAGCCTCCAAGCGCTGTCATTCATGGATGTTTAAATATATGATCTGAGGTTATGGGTAAATTAGGCTGCTTTACACACACACACACACACACACACACACACACACACACACACGTGCGCGCAAACACACACACACACACACACACACACACACAAACAAATGCATACACAGGTAAGCATCATTTAATTTACTTACACCTTAGCATAGAAAACAGCTTGTAGTTGTAGTGAGTCAGAGACCCTGTTTATATCACTTCCTTCCTACATGTAGTAATGTAGATGATTATGACTCAGTATTCATGTTGTCCAGCCATCAGCAGTGTTTGTGGTAAGGCCATCTGCAAAGCTTAGCCACTCGCAGCCACGCTGTCAGCATGTGTCTTAGGCATCGTATGGTTGACCAGTGCAGACCCATCTCCTCTTCATGTGTAAGATCTGTTCCTGGGAGAGTTGGGGGTGCCCTGGGAGAGGGAGAGGGAGAAGGATGAGCGTTTGCGCTCCAGTGCAGACCAGAGCAGCAGGGGTCACTCAGCATCAGGCCTGTTGTCTCGGAGGGGGAGCGCGCGGGCAGACCGGGACTTATGATGTGAGGACAAGCAGCCCGAATGGCCCCTCGCAGCTCTAATGCGATGGGGGCCACAGGGAACTGCATGTAGCCGGCCGCACTGTAGGATTTCATCAAATAACCACTGAGATCACACACACACACACACACACACACACACACACACACATATATACACACACACTCCCACATACACATGAGTGTGTGTTTATATGTTTCTTTCTGTGTGTGTGTGTGTGTATGTGTGCATGTATGTATGAGTGTGTACTGTGTGTGTCTTTGTCCATGAATTGTTATTTCTCTCTCTGAGCCCTTAATTGACATGGACATGCACAATCATACATACACACAAACACACACATACTCCCATGCGCACATGAAGACACACACATACAGTAGATAATCTTTTACACACACACAGTTACACATACACACCCGATATACACACACCCACGCAGGCACGTACACACACAGACACACAGACACACAGACACACAGACACACACACACACACACACACACACACACACAATGGAAATGGAAGCACTGTGCTCTTGACCATCATGTCCCAGCAGTGGACAGGCAATCGTTTCTTTGGTGGAAAGGAAATTGCTTTCAGCCAATGTTTACAATGAATTTCATAACAGAGAATGCATTCTTCCCGGCACCTCTACTTCGTGATCGCAGCAGCACCTCAATGTCACCCAAGATCAGAGGAAACATATGAGCATTAATATAATTCAGTTTAGAACTCTCCCCACTCCCCGCGAAATGCCTTTTTCTTAGCAGGTAGCGGATGGAGGCTGCTGCTCTGTTGACTCCCTTAGTCTCCTAGTCATCTGCTTGTTCAAGACCAAGAAATATTGTTGACTGCTGCGAGAGTCACTGTAGGGCAAAGTTTGCCCTGTGTACTGATGCAATGTCCTTAACATATACTGAAATTAATGTTTTAAAGGACACAGCAAACTTAAACCATAAGAAAACAAAACAATTGTACTACACTGAGTCACAGGTTTTACTCATGAACATGAACTTGAACGTAACAATACCTGTGACTGTGAGGAGGTATGGCAGTATTAAAGTTATTGCATTAACCTTAGTTAATACTTTACACAATCGTAAACAGGATTCATTTTAATTGCAAGAGCATCTAGCAGCACCATATTACTGTAACTTTACCTACAATTAATGTTTAAAAATGCTCCTTCAGACCATTTTTGTTTATGGCAAGTTATAAATTATGCTTTACATTTGTGCTGTCTTAATCATTATTCATTGCTTTGTTAAGCTTTGTAAACCCACAGACCTCCACAAAAACAAGCATTAGCTGGTGTAATTAATACTTTATTGATGTTAACTGCTGAATATAATTAATGTTAATCAGAAGGAACTCTCATGTAAAGTGATACCAGGTAAACAGCTAGGATGGCCTTTTAATTCTGTGTTGAGTTTCTTTCTCGGAATAGGATGGCTCTGTCCCCCGCTGTTTTGCCACTGGCTCGCTCCGTTTACTCTTGTCTACTTTGATCTGTGGAGCCGAGCTGAAAGTGAGAGCTCTCGGAGTTGTTGTTTTGGATGAGGCGAGATGGCGGTGCGATGGTCTTTTGGTGCTGGATATTCTAGTCATGCGTGAGGTGTTATATTTAACAAGCTAGCAGAAGCATGGCATAGCTAATGGCAGTTAGGGTTATTTTCTGATTCCTGTCAGTCTGTTAAGGGTACAGTGAATACCCCTATGTAATATTTTGGTCTGTCCATGATTGTGGACACTTTAGATTAGTTAGTTTCAGACTAATTAAGCAAAGGAAACAAGGTGCATATGAAGATTAAATGTAGCATGAATGGGGACTGACCTTCCCATCAGCTGGTTAAGTCAATTGAGTTGAACTGAGAGTGTGTACTGCAGTCTAGCACTGTCTCTTATTATGATAATAGAAGGTCACCTGTCCGGTGGCCATGATGGCTTTAATCACTTTACTCTTTGGAGAGGGGCGGCCATTTGCTGGTCTGACTACCGTCTTAGTGGTGCTCAGTCTGGAGTCTAGACAACGTGTCCAGTAGGTCCTCTGGGGAGAGCAGAGGATGTGGTGAGGCCATTGAGGATAATGGCTGGGCGGCTGGGGGGGGGTGGGTTGAGAGGAAATGAGACCCCAGGCCAGACGCTCGTTAGTGGACCTGGCTGGCACCTTCACTGCCAGACTTCTGGAGCTGACCCAAACATGCACCCGGTCAGATCTGTGGGCTAAACACGGTCCCTGAAGCCGACATGGACCATCTTTGATGCTGTAACGTAAGCTGTTTTGGGATCTGAATAGATGAGAGCTGTTCTGGCAGCTACAGATTACATGATGGCCACAGGCTAAATGCCATGGCAGGTTGATAGGTTGTGGTTATGTCATTCTTACATTGAAAGATGCAGGTGAAGTAATACAAGACCTGCTGGCTTGCTCTAGCTAAGCTTACCAATCAAGAACTATCTAAAGGGATAGATGGCCCTGTCTGTGATGTACTTTTTGTGTTCACTGTAAATTTAAAGAAGGAAGTGGAGCGCTGCTGTAACTATGTCTAAATTTGACTCTAATTTAGTATAATATGGTAATGCAATATAATATGACAGCGTTCACAAGAACACTAAGAGGTCAGGAATCACCTACAAGCTAAAGCTACAATGAGATTAAAAAAAAATACTGTAACAGTCTAAGGATCTAAAAATCTAAACATCTAAGTTGAACCCAGTGTGGACTACAAACATATCTTTTAAGTGTTTTTGTTGGTGAAAAGCATAATTTTACTCAGTAGAGACGGTAGAGCTGTCTCTGCTCAAAAGCAATTTATTTTTTTCATTCCTTTCTCTTTTGCATCCCTTACTGCAATGACTAGAGGTTAATTTAATTTGTACCGTATGATCTTGCTACATACACAAGGCAACATCAAAACAGCCTGGGTGCACATTTGTGTGTGTGCTGTACAGAGCTCTCTCATTAATAATGGATGTGCATGTTTTGTGTGATCTTGTTCCTCCTTGCACACACCTGGCTTTTTTAATTGAATTATTGTAACATTTCAGAATTAATGAAACTATCAGCATTTCTATTTATCTCAGCTATAATTCTTGTTCGAATTGTGACCTCAGGCAGTGTGTGTCCCAGCTGTGTGTGTGTGTGTGTGTGTGTGTGTGTGTGTGTGTGTGCGTGTGTCTGTGTCTGTGTGTGTGTGTGCCTGTGTGTGTGTATGTGTGTCTGTGTGTAAGTGTGCAGTTTTTCAACGTCCTTAAAAGATTTCACTCAATATTTGTACTGTATCTGTTCATGAAAGATGTAATAAAACATCAAAGTTGTTATTGTCTTTTCGGTGTACAGTATCTTTGAAAGTCATTGGGGACCATTAATTGGTTCGTGTTTGTATAGGAAAGCTCGGCAGCTTCTTAAGAGGAGTCACCCACACTGACAAAGCCCCAGTCCATTGATTTTCCTCAGGTGGCGTGTCGAGATTAGTGAAAAACACGTCTGGCTTTCCGGTAATACCGACTTGGTTTTGTAAACAAAAGTCATGCAGACATATCACACCTGGTTAAGTGAGCACGCTCACGATTCCTTCCATCCTTCCTCAGCTCCTCCGTCTGTGACAAAATGAATTGAAACCGCTTTGCCCATACGGCCATATGTCCCAGCTGCGAGGCATCGTGAAAATGAAGGGTTTCTCTTCTCTGGTCATTGATTTAGCCCAAGTCACCTCCATCGTTCCCGGGGCCGGCCAGGGCCCAGTCTTTTCTTCTCCTCCTTTAATCTGGGCCATCCATCTAGTGGAACTGATTTAATACTGGCAGACAGGTGTTAGTCATACACCTGCGCCGAGCCGCGATCCTTCTTCAGCTCCGCCGCCGTCATTACCCACACAATTGGAGCCACACGGGCAAGCGGGCGGAGGCGCATGCACACACGCACACACACACACACACACACACACACACACACACACACACACACATACACACATACACACATGCGCACACACTCACATTCAAGGTCAACTCTGTAACAAGGGGGCACTACTTTTTCTATTCACTCTATCTCTAGCTCCCTTTCTCTCTCTCTCTCTCTTTCTCTCCTCTATCTCTCTCTCCTCTTTCTCTCTGGGTTGCTGTTTCACTCTTTCCACGTGGCAGCCTTTTGAAACGTTCATATGTTAGCTCCATATGCTAAAGATTGCTACTTCCCAACATGAAAATAATGTGTTAAATCCTGTGAAGAATCTCTGGGAGGGGAAGTGTTTATGCCATTTTGAACCTGCCAAGACACACGGCCCTATACACAAGGGCCTGTGAGTGAGGTGTTGGAATTTGTTTATGGAGCCATAAAGAGCAATAAAGAGATGTGATTTAGGCTGTCATAGCATAATTTGATTTGTAAACAAGCTCCTTCTCTCTGCTCTGTGTCAATTTGCTCTCTGGCTATGTACTACTCCTTCATATACACATATACAAACACACACCCACACACACACAGACACGTGCAGTGCACACACCTGCTCATACAGACACATGTGCACACACACACCTGCACACACACACCTGCACACACACACCTGCACACACACACACACACACACACACACACACACACACACACACACACACACACACACACACACACATATTCACTCATTCATTCACACAACCATAGACTATGATTAGCCTCACAATATGAGATTTCCTGATGTTGTCATTCAGGTGCATTAGCATTGCTCTGCTAGCGGAGATCAAAGAGGCAGATGTTTCTTAAAAACTTGGGCGCAGAGCACTTTGTTTGGCCCCAGCCGTCGTAGGGAGACATGTTGAGGTGAGCTTTATCATAGCGAAGTTTCCTGAGTCCTGGGGAAATATCAAACAGCAAAACAACCTTTCAAGCCCCAGGCGCGTGAGAGCGTCTTTTCTGCCTCCCTCCTGTTATTTGTGAAGTTTTGTGGCAGGTGGAAACTTTCCAAATTGAAAGCGACTCAAGGATTTCTGTTGTTGTTTTCAGGAACAGCATATTTCTGGAATGTGGTGGCTCTGATGTTTTTTTTCTGGTATTTTTCTCATTTGCTTATTCATACTTTCTTTGCTTATTCATTCATTCTTTGTATGGGGAAAGGGTTGTTGTCATAGTCAACATAACTCCTTCACAAAAGCTTTTAGAGGAAATATGAATGTAGCTTTTGTCATTATTCATCAGAATTTTTCTTTCCAACGACTGCAGATCCAATCAAATTCAATCCAATCAAATCAAAACCAGTCAATCTTTAGACATATACTGTAGTACCTTTCAGGCATTGTTACAATACAAGGTACTTACCAATACAAGAATGAAAAGGTGCATATCAAAGAAAAGACCTGGCAGAGAGACCAATGACTAGAGGAGAAAAAGAAGAGCAGTAGATGAATAGCCTTTTAGAAATGTATTTTGAAATATATATTTATATTTTGAAATGTTATAAAAATGTACGGTGCTAAACAGTGGTGCTAAACACATGTGTTATTCACTGAAAATACTTCACTTGTCCATTTTCTCTCTATTTATCTTTGCTGATTCCTTTTTTTAATACAATCTTTCCCTAGTGGGAACATCCCCTGTGTCAGCGGTACTGT
The DNA here is from genome assembly GCF_046254945.1 of Alosa pseudoharengus. NCBI lineage: Eukaryota > Metazoa > Chordata > Actinopteri > Clupeiformes > Clupeidae > Alosa > Alosa pseudoharengus. Next base: position 29,403,881 of record NW_027468870.1, on the reverse strand, counting down.
GTTATGGGCACTGTAGGCAGCAGTGTTGTGTGAAGGAGGTATGGAAGAGAGAGAGGGATAGAGAGAGAGAGAGAGTGGACAAATGGTGGGGTAATCGTAATCGACCTTGTGCTAAGGCAAAAAACAGGAAGGTAGAAAGCAGAGGGCCATTTATGGTTTAGAGCAGGTCTCAGAGGACGTGAGTCAGCCTCCCTAAACGAGCGGCTCCAACAGCCCCAGCTTGACCAGGCTACTCAATGCAGCGTTTGCTGTTTCAAATGGCCGAACTGCCTCAGGCTTAGCATGCATTAAGGCAAAATGGACGCCACTTTCTCTTAGGTGAGCACATTAACGTCTCAGTCCTGCCTTTTAACTTGGAGAACCCTTTCAGACCTCAGCAAACACATTAGGGTCCTTCCAGCTGCCTACAGGTTCTGTTGACAGGACCTGTAATTGTGTGCTCTCGCTCATCAGGCATATGTTACTCTCATTGATCAGTCTGCCAGATGGGTTTTGGCATATCTGAATAAACAGTCTCCCATGCAAAAACGGTTAACCCTTAAGGAACAGGGGTTCGTGTGTGTCTGTGTGTGTGTGTGTGTGTGTGTGTGTGTGTGTGTGTGTTTGTGTGTTGAAGTAAATTTCTCAGCTGCCTTTTTTTTCTCAGCTGATTTACTTAGTTTCTTTTGCAAGTTTTTTTGTCGTCTTTTAGCCATTGCCGTTTGCATATGTCCTGTAATTCAGCTTTGTGTGTGTGTGTGTGTGTGTGGGGGGGGGGGGGGGTCAAGCTCTGTGTAATGGACACCCCTGTGCCAAATCCCCTCCTAAAATCTGCAGTTAGAGTGCAGAAGTGTTAAGTGCGGTCGAAGTAAATAGTGGTAGAAGGAAACGGATGTACAGGGAAGTCGAAAGAAGGGAAGACGGGAAGATGCAACTAATGGCCACCTTACACCAAACAACTTTGACAAGATTTGGAAAAGATTCTTGAAAGATTGTAGTCTTTTAACTAATGCCCCCCATTCAAGCTTTACTCAAAAGACTCCAGTATTTCAAGAATCTTTCCCAAATCTTGTCAAAGTTGTTTGGTGTAAGGAGGCCATAACACGTCTGCGTTGTTAGGTGTTGTGGGTGGCACACTGGCCTTCTGTCTCTCTCTCTCGTGTGCGGGTTGTACAGTACACCTTCTTCTGTCTCTCTGTCTATCTCTCTCTCTATCTCTCTCTCTCTCTCCTACTTGAAGTAAGAGCTGTAGTGCCGCTGACTGTCTCTTTGGCCACACTGTACTTTGTGTGTGATCACAGGCACTTCTGCCCCCCCACCCTCAACCACCCGCCTGCGCCGCTGTAATCTTGCAGAGTAGGTCGGACAGCAGGGTGTAAAAGTGCGCTCTCTCTTTCCCTCTCTCTCTCTCTCTCTCTCTCTCTCTCTCCCTCTCTCTCTCTCTCTCTCTCTCTCTCTCTCTCTTTTCCCTCTGCTCTAGCACACATGCTAACTAGCACTTCCAGCCCTGTGTTATAATTAGGGCCATTGTGAGCTGTAGCTGTGAGCTCATTGTGTTTATGCTGTCGCTGAGTAGCCATCATCATTTTGGAGAACCAATGGGTCCTCCTGTGTTTCCGTGTGTGTGTGTGTGTGTGTGTGTGTGTGTGTGTGTGTGTGTGTGTGTGTGTGTGTATGTGTGTGTGTGTGTGTGTGTGTGTGTGTGTGTGTGTGTGTGTGTATACATGTGAGCATGGGGTAAGAAAGCCAAATCATGACACCATTGCGAACGGATTCTTTTCTTGCTGCAGGCACAAGCATTTCATGTTTGCAAACAAATGAAAGTTACTACTAAAGCTAAGTTGAGGAATATGGCTTTTTAATGCTTTAAAGATGTCCCTAAATGATTGAATGATTTGTCATCATTCCCCATGCTCCCTTAAAATGATTACAATGTTTGTTTCACACTATTCAATCACTTAATTTGTGTGTGAATCTAGTCATGTAATGACTGTAGTGTTTTATTGAATGCATCTCTAATGTTATTTATTTTTTTATTCTCAGGTGAGTAAACATACAGACGATGGCAACGGGGTATCTCCTATCAAGTAGGGTTTATTCTCATGGTGTCCCTCACAGCATGATGTATTGTGTCCTCTTACTCTTTCCTCTCTTGCCTTTATCCATTTGCTCTTTTGGCATTCAATGTTTCTTTTTACATCTCTCTCTCTCCATTTCTTTCTCTCTCTCTCTCTCTCTCTCTCTCTCTCTCCCTCCCTCCCTCCCTCTCCATCTGCGAGACCAACCATAAATTGAAAACGCAGCTTCCTGTTGTTCTACTAATGACTGGTAATGGAATGCTCGTATAGTGTGTGGGTACGACAAGCATATAGAACATATTGATTTCTCCACCCATCCATCACACGGAGCTGTTCAGTGGGCCCAGCGGCCAGTACTGAATAAGCCTTACAGCCTCCTCTACATCTTCACACTCCCATTCACTCCCATGCCGCATAGTACTGCAAAGCTGCACCCCCTGGGGGAGTTCCAGCGGGGGGGGGGTGCCTCTCTCAGTGGTGTCCCCGCAGTAGGAAGCTGCCCCCGCGGCTCATCCCTGTGCCTGCTTGATAGTTTCTCAGTCGATGTTGGTACAACGGCCTTTTTCCTCAAGATCTGACTGGTTATGGAAAAAAAGATGGCCGCCTTATTTTTTTCACTGCCAGTCAACTGTGGCCTGGTGCTCAACAGTTGCTAAAGCGATAGCTCAGAGTGCTGGAGAGCTGATCAGAGGTGCCACAGCACTGGTGTGACCTTTTTTTTGGGGTTGGGCACTCAGGTGGTCGTGGAGCTCCCACTGTCCATTTAGGGGAGATGGAGGCCAAGATGAGAGTGTGTGTGTGTGGATGAGGTGGACCTGTTGTTCAGGGCCACTGCCTAATCATTTGAAGCCAGGTGCCGTTGTATCGCCAGTGACCTAGACAAGGCAACCTTCGCCGATCCCAAGCTGCTGCGTGTGTGAAGTAGTTTAGCATTGAGTCCACTGTGTTTTGAAAGAGCAGGCTCTGTTGCTGTAACTAGGTGGGAATGAGAAGGAGCAGTGAAAAGGTTTGACTCCTATGTGTTGCTGCTTTTCCTGTGCTTTCATAATGCATCAATGGCAATGCTTTAATGTAGTATGAGTGTGTTACCTCAGTTACCTGGCATGCCTCTGCCTTTGTATGGGGTTTGTGAACCTTTTGCATGTGTGTCTCTTTGCATGTGTCTTTGTGTGCATGTGTGTGTGAGAGTCTCTCTTTGTGTGCATGTGTGTGTGTGTGTGTGTGTGTGTGTGTGTGTTTGAGGGACAGATGGCCCTGTGCTTGTGTAGGCAGGTTTTGTTATTGTCGCTGGGTTGGGGCATGTCCTGTGTATGGTCATAATCAAAGTCATGAATAAGCCAGGTGGAGGATGAAACATTGATGGGCGCATGGCACAGCGACCACACAGAGCAGCCGACACTGGACACGCAGGGACACGCTCCCCTCTTCTAAAGATGCCCTGTGTACGCAGGGATGCACTCAGACAAGAGCAAACACAAACACATCAATGCAAAGCGCTTATTTATGAAGCCAAAAGCATGGAGGACGGAGAAGAGAAGAGAGGAAAGAAAGACTAGCTCGGTCAGTGTAAATTCTAACTCTGTGTGAAATGATGACTTTGCAGGTCACGTGTTTTGTGTTTTATTTTCAGATGTGTTTATCTTTAGCAGTCATCTCAGGAGCATGTCACACATTTTACATAAGCTTGGGCAGGAAATGGAAATGAACGGAAGTCAGAGCAAATAGGGCATGATGTGAGCTCTGTGTGAATGCATGCGATTGCACAGTACAGTATGTATGTATGAATTTGCATGTAATTGCAGGTTCCCAACAAGACCATGTGTGGGTGTGGTGTGTCTGTGAGTGTCTGTGAGTGTCTGTAAGTGTCTCTGTGTGTGTGTGTGTGTGTGTGTGTGTGTGTGTGTGTGTGTGTGTGTGTGTGTGTGTGTGTGTGTTTATGTGTGTGTAGTTACACTATGTGTATGTGTATATGGACACTTTGTGAAATAGAGGGTAGAGAGTAGAAGGCTTAGTGACAGAAGACTCCACATCTGCCAACAAATCGTCTTATGGGAAGCTGCCAAAGGCAGACACTTTAGCCCACGGCAGCCGTGTGTGGGCCAGCAGCAAACCAGAGCTGGCCCGGATCTGCACCGCAGTGCTGAATGAGCAGACCTCCTCCACATGCGTGGCTTGAGCGAGCGCTTTAACCGTGGAGATTCACCAGTGCCGTGGCCTCACTCACTGCTGCTGTTACACGGGCAATTACGCGACTGTGGCCCGACGGCAGACTTGATCATCTTTAATAAGCGTATATGTACTGGAAGCGCGCGCTGCTCAGCACTTAGTGTGCTTGGATAAGGCCCTGGCAGAGAGAGAGAAAGAGAGAAAGAGAGAGAGAGAGAGAGAGAGAGAGAGAGAGAGAGAGAGAGAGGAAGAGATTTCTCTTTAGATCAGAATTAATGTTAATACATAAAATGTTATACCTATAGCTTTTACCACAATGGTCATACCAATAAAGCATCATTGGTTTTGATTTGACAGAGAGTGAGACAGAGAAAGAGAGTCAGGGAGAGAGCGAGAGAGAGCGAGAGAGAAAGATATACAGACAGAGAAAGACAGAGCAAGAGAGAGAGAGAGTGAGGCAGAGAGGGAGAGAGTGAAAAAGATAAGAGAGAGAGAGAGAGAGAGAGAGAGAGAGAGAGAGAGAGAGAGAGAGAGAGAGAGAGAGAGAGAGATGCTCGGTAATGAGGGCTCCATTAGGCACACTGGCCCTCTCGGCTTCTACGTCCGCATTAGCACGTCTCCCCAGAGAGGGCTCAGCCAAAGTGGCCCTGACCTTGTGCCGCTCCCAAGAGACATCCTCTGTAGCAACGCTATTCTTGAACTTCTCCGTCTCTCCTCTCTGGGTGAACTGGTGTGCACTGTTGTCATAGCGGATTCCAGAAACCACAAATTTTATGTTTTTCTCACGATTTCTGCATCGGTCTCAGAGAAGGCCTGTAGTGCTTTGGGTGGCTTTTGGTCTGGGCAGAGTAGTGGAACTGTGTGTGTGTGTGTGTGTGTGTGTGTGTGTGATTGTGGGTTTGTGTGTTTGTGTGTGTTGTGTTTGGTGTGTGTGTGTGTCTGTGATTGTGGGTGTGTGTGTGATTGTGTGTGATTGTGTGTGTGTGTGTGTGTGTGTGTGTGTGTGTGTGTGTGTGTGTGTGTGTGTGTGTGTGTGTGTGTGTGTGATTGTGGGTGTGTGTGTGATTGTGGGTTTGTGTGATTGTGTGTGTGTGTGGGTGTGTGTGTGTGTGTGTGTGTGTGTGTGTGTGTGTGTGTCTGTGTGTGTCTGTGATTATGGGTGTGTGGGTGTGTGTGTGTGTGTGGGTAGGCCTGTAGGAGGACAGCTCAGCTCACATTCCCATTGTGAGAGAATGACCCTTAAGCTTCTATTTTCTGAGTTGTGGTTTGTGGAGTCAGGGGCCGTGGAAATAGAGGGGGATCTAAACCAAGAGACGTGTTTTTGTTTCTGTGCAGCAAATCGTGTGTGTGTGTGTGTGCGTGTGCGTGTGTATTTACAGTATGTGTATGTGTGTGTGTATCTGTGTGTGTGTTTGTGATGTGTGTGCAGTGTGTTTATGTATGTAAGAGAGAGAGAGAGAGAGTGTGCACGCATTTCTTTGTTAAGGAACAATGTGACTCCAGTGGTCATGCTGGAATGAGGAGGGAGTTGGCAGCGCTGCCAGAGGCAGACAGACCCATCCACGGATCTGGTCCTGATGTGGGCCGGACACA
>NW_027468870.1:29271876-29397866 GCF_046254945.1 Alosa pseudoharengus | reverse complement strand
CTCCTCTGGTCAGAACACACACAGGGCAAAGTGTCCTCTTTTTGAGTGAAGCGCACAACTTCATTCACTCTATTCTGTTCTGGGCCATGAGCAGGAGCAGTGCACTCTGGGATACTGGAGGACAGGAAGCTCCCATGGACATCCCCGCTGTGGGCATCTGTCACTCGCTGCCTTGATTGATATAGCAGCTGTCCGCAGCGGGCACAGGAGAAAACGGCCAGCGGGTTTGTTTTCCTCGACAGTCACAAAGCCGGCGGCCACTGCCGTAATCCCCGCAGCTTATTTCAAATCACGGAGTGTCACATCTGCAGGGACAGGAAGGGGAAAAAAACAATACAGGCAGAGACAAGTGCAGACAACACACAATAACAAACATATATTATAGCACACGTCAGCACACAACATGTTTACAACACACAGTAACACACATACACTTATAAACACACACACAACGGGCCTGCTGGAACAGCAGTGGTGTCACCGTCTGACAATCGGTCGACCCGGGTTTGACTCCCCAACCTGCCGTTTCAAGTCTATGTTGCTTTGGAAAAAAAGGGTCTGCTAAATACTAGTCATTTAATTTGATTTTTTATCGTAAAATACGAAATATCACACAGAGGCATGCTGATTGCTTTTTTGAATAAGAGAAGATTGAGAAGATTGACAAACATTACTCAGATATGCTTGATTTTCTATGACACAATTCCATGCACGGTATTTATCTGCGGGGAGACACAAACACTTAGTTGTAATGGTGGCTTATATCAGGTCATTCCATCTATTTGTATGTCTTCCAGTAATGCTTCTCCCTCTCCCTCGCCCATTCTTCTCTGAGCTGCACAACTAGCTAGGGCTAGTGCAGTTAGCATGGGGGCATCTGAGGGCAAGGCTATCAATAAACCATGCTGGGCTGGATTGTCACAGTTGAGAGAGCCAAGGCGAACACACAGCGACGGCCTTCAGTCTTATGCATCAACTTCTCCTCATGGACTGTGGGTCTGAGAAGAATAACAGACACACACGTGCACGCACATACACACACACACACACACACACACACACACACACACACACACACGCATGCACACATGCACACGCTCACACATACTGGTACTCACGAATGCACAGACAAACATACATACATACATTACACATGTACCCACACACATGCTCATGAGCACACACACACACAAACAAAGACACACACATACACACACTGAGCAAACATATCAATTGCTCACATATGCACACACACAAACACACTTGCTCTTTCTCTCACGCACACACACAGATGGCTCTAGAGCTGACCTCGTAAATATTTTTATTTCAAAAGTCTGAATTCTCGCTGCTGAAAGACCAAGCGTGTTAGCTTATTTCTGAATTAATCAAGTTTTCCGTTTAAACAGGCACAGATGGCCTAGCGGTACAGTGAGCGGGCCCAGGCTGAAGCGGGGGGGAGGGGGGGGTTGCAGGTTCTGTGGTTTGTTTTGAAGGGCTGTGTTTCAGGGCTGAGGCGGGGAGCAAGGGGGTAGAGGGGGAAACGCCACCACAGAGGCGACTGTCTGACTCAATACACCAGGCCGTGCCAAAACTCTGGGTAAATAGGCCTGACCACAAGCGCTATAGAAAATTGTAGCATGAGTATTTTTAGCTGCAACTTCAGTTTTTATTGTAGTCGTTGAGAAGAGTTCATTTTCCTTTTCTGGTTTTCTTTCTTATATTCAGGGGCAATATTGCTTGTGTATTGTTGAAAGATGTACAGACATAAATTTGACTTTTTACTTTTTGAATTATTTACATTTAGCCAGAGTAGAACTCAGCTAAAATAAATAATGCTCATTGTTTTTGTTTGTGTGCGTGTGTTGCATCATGCCTGTAATCTGGACTCAGGCCATCTTACAGACAGTGGAGAGACGCAAAGAGGGAATGGATGCAGCCCTAATGACTTAATAACGGAGGGAAGGGTTCTTAGCACTAATTAGCTGGATAAATGATTTGATTAAGCTTTCATTAGTGGACAGGAACGAAGGTAAACACCTTCTGCTCCGTGAGGACAGGCAGCCGGAGTCTGGAGAAGACGAAAGGTTTCGAGTCCATCACAAGCAAAATACACAGGAAGTCTGGAGGATTTTCTAGGTTGGCTGCCATTTTGTCAGTAGATTTCAGGTTATATTTCAAGTCACTTAGAAATTATTTTTGAGGGCTTGTTTTATACCGGTAATAGAAAGCAGTGATGGATGAGGTAAATAACAGTTGGTGACAATGTGTATCTTAGCTTGTACTTATTTTGTGCATTAGTGCCATCTTTTGATCTGTAATGGCTGCAGAAACAGATGTGATCATACTTCATTTTGTTTTCATTTCTGCTCGTTATGTATCCGATGCATGTAGTGTGCGTTCCCCTGATTGCACTCAAATCCTGATTTAAAACACTTGGATGTTAGACTAATGGTCCAAAGTTGCATCCAGTTTTTAATCTGATTTTACATGAACATCCCCTGTCAGTTCCCATCTTTTTATAAACACAGTTGTGTGCTATAGATGATGTCAAGGTATACCAACGAACTTTCATATTCCTTCTGTTCGTTGACATCTTAGACGGTTCTAAGTCAGATTAAAGCAGCAACATGTAATATGCAATCGCCATGGCTCCCAGTGCGAAGGCAGCTTTAAAGTATAGTTTACTGAAGTGACGGAGAGTTGAGAGTTAGTGGAGTTTGAGGAGTTTGGGTGCAAACAGAGTTTACTGAGTAAACACTTTAATGATGCGATGTTTTTGTAAATAACAGGTCTGATGAAAGTAACCAGAGCATAGAGACAGAGGGGAAGATAAATCGAGAGGAGAGAGAGAGAGAGAATGTGGTGTGGAAGATAGAGATGAAAATGAAGAGATGAAGAAGAAAAGAGAGAGGGAGAGATTGAGAGGGGGATTGCATGATAGAGGAAGAACGAAAGATAGAGGGAGAGAATGAGAGGGATATAAAGCCAGCATGAGAAGCAGGGCATGCAAGGCCCTCTTTACAGTGTGTGTGTGTGTGTGTGTGCATGCAAGGCCCTCTTTACTGTGTGTGTGTGTGTGTGCATGCAAGGCCCTGTTTACTGTGTGTGTGTGTGTGTGTGTGTGTGTGTGTGTGTGTGTGTGTGTGTGTGTGTGTGTGTGTGTGTGTGTGTGTGTGTGTGTGTGTGTGTGTGTGTGTGTGTGTGTGTGTGTGTGTGTGTGTGTGTGTGTGTGTGTGTGTGTGTGTGTGTGTGTGTGTGCATGCAAGCCCCTTTTTACAGTGTGTGTGTGTGTGTGTGTGCACCCCCTGCGCACCCCCTGCGCCCTGCGTGAGCCTGGTCTGAGACACACTAAGGGCCGTTAAAGCTGAGTGACTCCATCACCACACCAATGCAGATGGGTGCACACACACACACACACACACAAATCTCAATGCTCTGGAGGACAGACAGCTGAGCAAATGTCAAGCGTTTGTGTGCGTGCGTGTGTATGTGTGCGGTGCGTGCGTGCGTGCGTTCGTGTGTGTGTGTGTGTGTGTGTGTGTTTGTTTTTGGAGTGTTTGTTTGTGTGAGTGCATGTTTAGCTTTTTTTTCTCTGTGTGTACTGGCCCTGTGTCTCGGTCTAGTGACTCTCATCTCTCATCTTTCGGAACTGAGATTTGTTCACAGCCCTCTCTCCACATCTCTTCTCTCTCCTCTTCCCCCCTCTCTCTCTCTCCCTCCCCACCTCTTCCCTCTCCTCTCCCTCCTCTCTCTCCCTCCCCCCATCTCTTCCCTCTCCTCTCCTCTCCCTCCCCTCTCTCTCTCTCTCCCCATCTCCCCCCTCTCTCTCCCTCCTCCCATCTATTCCCTCTCCCTCTATTCCTTCTCCCTCCCCTCTCTCTCTCTCTCCCCACCTCCCCCCTCTCTCTTCCTCCCCCCATCTCTTCCCTCTCCTCTCCCTCCCTCTCCTTGTCTCTCTCGGTCTGCTTTGCACCTGTCCGCTCCCTCTCTCTCTCTCTCTCTGTGTCACTCACTCACTCACTCACTCACTCACTCACTCACTGTCTCTCTCTCTCTCTCTCTCTCTCTCTCTGCTTTCTTGAATTTCCCCTAGGGATCAATAAAGTATATCTATCTATTTAACCCTTGTTAGCATTAGTTAACATCTCACTGCCTTCCTCTCTTCCTCTCCTCAGTGGTCCGAATCTCTCCTTCCTCTCCTCCTGCTCATCTCTCTTGTGTCCTTTTCTTTTTCTCCCTTTCTCCTGCAGCCTTCATTTCTGACAGTTGCCTACGCTACAGATGCTGGGATGGGCACAGTTTAGAGCTTGAAGAATAAAGTGTGATATGAACATGGCTTAAAGTGTTCAGGCACTGTGCCTGAATTCAGGCCTGAGCCGATACGCTTCAGATTTCAAAATATGCAGTTAGACTAAAATGACTGATGGATTCAGGCACAGAAATTGTAATTGCTTTAAGCCCTGTATGAGACGTATGGATGACGTACAGTTTAGTTTACAGAAATTCTTCTTTCAGAGTGCATGGTAACCATTCACTGGTAATATTACAGGTCTTTGGCCACCTTTGTGAAAATGTATGGACATATTCACAATAAGAGCAGGTGTGTGTGTGTTCGTGTGTGTGTGTGTGTGGGGGGGGGGGTGCGTGCGTGTGTGTTAGAATGCAGTATGCTAAAGAAGTGCTGTGTGGATGAGCATGAGCGGTTGACGTAGGTGAAGACGTCAGTGTGAATAACACCTCTTCGCCGCAGTCACACTCATGTCACAGGGGGGGCTGTACTCTGACTATGTGTGTGTGTTTGTGTGTGTATGCGTGCGTGTGTCTAGACTGAGTGTATTTTTGTGTGTGTGTCTGGTTGAGAGAGAGAGAAAGAGAGAGTGTGTGTGTGTGTTCACTTAAGGGAATTTTAATGGTGTATGTTGAACATTGGACATGAAAAACATAACTGGGTTAAATGGGTACCCCATCTCTTACTCCCTCTCTCTCTCTCTCTCTCTGTTTTTTATGTCTTTCTCTCTCTAACCCCCCCCCCCCCCCCCCACACACACACACACACACACACACACACACACTTCCATACACCACCTTCCATTTAAAACCTCAGTCCACTACTCGTGTTACAGTGACTGCCCCAGGAAAGGGCTATTCACACCTAGCACAATCCTTCTCCGGGTGGAACAGATTGCCTCTTTCTGCCCTACTGGTCAGTTGCTGTGCTGGTCCTCACACCACCTCCCGTGTCCCCCTGCAGACGCGGCCCAGGTCTGTGTGTGTGTGTGTGTGTGTGTGTGTGTGTGTGTGTGTGTGTGTGTTCGTGTGTGTGTGTGTGTGTGTATGTGTGTGTGTGTGTGTGTGTGTGTGTGTGTGTGTGTGTGTGTGTGTCCTGTCTGCCTCTGTCAATATCTTCATTAGTCGTGCTTCAACCTCCACACAGGAGAGGAGGGCTGAGAGGCGGAAGAGGAGGAAGAGGAGGAGGAGGAGGAGAGAAGGACCTGGAGGTGTGTGTCTGCCCGGTTGGTTGGGGTGCAGACAAGATTTGAAAAGTATCCAGAATTGAGCTGTTCAAATGGGTCCACTTTAGCTGCAGGGTTTTGTGTTATGCTTTTTTCAGTGGGACTTTGGAATGCTGATTGGAAGCCTAGCGTTGCCAGCCTGTATTGTGGTTGTTTATCAGGATTATGGGTTAGAAACAGTCAGCTTTTAAAGTGCTTGGTCAAGTCATCCAGATTCCTGAAGATCCCCTTATCCAGCTGTGGGGTTCAGTTAAGGTGATGAGAAAAAAGGAAGTTCTTCCATTTTGAGAACTGTGGCAGTGTCGTTGCTCACAAAGAGGGTGTAGCAATGCCTATTAGAATCCTGTTCTTCAAAGAGATGCAGCAAGTCATGGAGACTAAGGCACAGTCTTTTCTCAAGAGAAAAGATGCCTCTGTACTTTGGGCTTGGTACATTTGATTTCCTTAATCAAATCCAACTCACCAAGCCCAGTAGAGAGAAAATGGCTGAAAGAAAAAAAACAAGAAATGATGAAAAAAGATGGCTGTTTTCTTCAGACTCTAAATCTAAGCAGTCAGCTAGGCAGCCTCCACCATGCCATTACATTTGACAGCATTCCCAAACCAATGTCCTTTCCCACTGCAGTATTAAGGTCAAATGAAAAACAAACAAAGCAATGGAACACAGCATGTAGAATCTTGTAGAAAAACGGTTTTAGGAATGCTGTCATGAAAAGCCACAAGTGTTCTGATATTCCGTCTCCAGAGTAGCCAGGCATGTTCCTGGAACTGGACTGCTGGGGGCCGAATTGATCAGCTCTCAGGCCATAGGGTCATGGGTTCTCCAAGGAGAATCACACATAGGCGGACTGATAAAATATACTGTACACTCTACCTAAACTGCCAGTCACTCGAATAGAATCATCTGCTTGATTATAAATCAAATTATACTGTACAACAGCGATGAGATAAATAAATAAATGTAAATGTGTGACTACTGGAGTACACTTAACGATGTGAGAGTGTGCCACTCTAACTGAATGCTGATTCAAGGGCTCAGCCTTGAGCGGTAGTCCAGTTTGTCCCTCACACATTGTGTTCAAGCTCTCTGAGTGGCAATATATGACCACACAATGATGATATAATAGATTAAACCGAAAGGGATAATGCACTATAGAAGCCTTGTCTTTCATAGTAAGTGATAATCTGAGGAGGTTAATGTGAATTGGAACATGGCTATGAAGTCTTATATATGTAAACACGTACTCGGTATCACACATTTACTCGCATCACATTTCAAGTTTGAAATGTTTTATTCCCTGTCAGACGCTAGTTACTTTGTATGACAGTGTCTGGGGCGCATTTGGGTCCTTATGAATACATGATCATTCCATAGTGGGCCTCGTTTTGGTGGGAGTTTGTGATGGCATGTTGTTCTCTCTCTCTCTCTCTCTCTCTCTCTCTCTCTCTCTCTCTCTCTCTGTCTCTGTCTATTTTGTGTTGCTTTCCTAGCCCTGGTCATGTCTGTCCATAAAGACTAAGCCTGACTCACACTTCCTTCCCTCAGTAAATGTGTTTAATGTTTCACATTAATGTGATAAAAATGACTCATTCCTACTTTTGGTTTGAAGCCTGTCTGCAGTACTGATGTACTCTTGATGTGTGGGGAGGGAGGATTAGAGTCTGGACCTGCCAGCCGTAGCAAATCACTCCCTGGGGTTAAACAGGTGCTGAGGAGTGGAGGGGAGAGGATCCCTCTGTCCAGCTCTAAAAACAGCCCTGTCTCCTCAGTCTGTCTATTTGGCTTGTCTGTCTGTCTGCCTGCCTGTCTGTCTGTCTGCCTGCCTGCCTGTCTGTCTGTCTGCCTGCCTGCCTGCCTGTCTGTCTGCCTGTCAGTCTGTTTGTCTGTCTGACCGTCCGTCTGTCTGTCTGCGTATCTCCCAGTCTCCCTGTGTGCATCCCTCCCTCACTCTTTTTATCTCTCAGCTCAGTCCGGTCCAGGGACTAATGGTGTGCATGGCAGGGGATGGAAGTTTCCATTAATGACTTTGGGAGGCTTGTTTTCAACTTGTGAAGCAGACAAATTATTTTCAATGGCATTTTAATGGTTGTCATCATCAGTGTTATAAATAAAGTCAATGTCTCATTCTCTTCCTCCCAGCTTCTTCCTCCTCTCCTCTCCTCCTCTCCTCTCCTCTCCTCGCCTCTCCTCCCCTCTTCTCTCCTCACCTCTCCTCTCCTCACCTCTCCTCTTCTCTTCTCTTCTCTTCTCTCCTCTCCTCACCTCACCTCTCCTCTCCTCTCCTCTCATGTAGGCATGGTTGCTCAGACTAATCATTCTCCTCTGACTGCTCCTCTCTCCCCTGTCAGTGTGTGTGTGCCCCGGTGCTCTGAGATTAGGCTCAGACTGCGGTGGCTATGGTTATCACGGTGCCTGTGCACTGAATGCCAACTCCCTGTCCAGGTGATGATGTTTGCATGTGAATGTAGCATCATATGAGTGAAAAACAGGGCAACGGGAGCTGGGAACAATTCAAGCCTCATGGCTGCATGCACTGCGCCCATGGTGTCTATAGCAGAGACTTTCTAATGAGGAGACACAGCACTCAAAGAATCTCCCATAGAAATGTATGGGGTTAGTTCCTAACGCAAACATGGCAGTCGTCTACACATTTTCCGCCCCATCCGCCGCCAGAAATTGACATGTGAATACATCGTGCCAATCATGTGTTGCGATCTCGCAGCTGGAGCGAGGTTGGTGTGTCGTGATTCGTGAAGCATTGCGCAGGCGCAGTTGTACCCGAAATACTGTAGATGTCCGATAAGTGCCCAAAAAGTGTTGCAATATGGCCGCCGAGTAGAGGGACTTGCCTAAAAGGACAATGTCTATAGTCACTGCGTTTCACCAGTAGTTTTGCCATTGCTTTGAGAATTCGGTGTTAGCCCCAACTGCATAGCAAGTATACTCATAGAACAGGAATAGAACTGTCATAAGCGTCATGTCCACATGCAAATTACTCTGTATACCAGTCAGGACACAGACTCATGCCTCTAACTAATGTACCAGCCATGGAGTTATGAAATAGTGATGACAAATCTGTAATTGTAAGGGTAAATGTGTCTCCTCTTGTTTGTCTGCATTTGAAGATTGAACATTGCTGAGAGTGAGACTGACTAGACGCTCTTTTGTCTCAGTACTGTATGTCTTTGCTCTATTGAAGTGGCAATCCAGTCTCAGTGGAACAACCTTGCTCTGTCTGGGTATCTGTGCACCTGAAGTAGGACAAGTATACCACACCAGCCCATATACTGCATCTATACATACATCCTGAAGTAGGACAAGTATACCACACCAGCCCATATACTGCATCTATACATACATCCTGAAGTAGGACACGTATACCACACCAGCCCATATACTGCATCTATACATACATCCTGAAGTAGGACACGTATACCACACCAGCCCATATACTGCATCTATACATACATCCTGAAGTAGGACACGTATACCACACCAGCCCATATACTGCATCTATACATACATCCTGAAGTAGGACACGTATACCACACCAGCCCATATACTGCATCTATACATACATCCTGAAGTAGGACACGTATACCACACCAGCCCATATACTGCATCTATACATACATCCTGAAGTAGGACACGTATACCACACCAGCCCATATACTGCATCTATACATACATCCTGAAGTAGGACACGTATACCACACCAGCCCATATACTGCATCTATACATACATCCTGAAGTAGGACAAGTATACCACACCAGCCCATATACTGCATCTATACATACATCCTGAAGTAGGACAAGTATACCACACCAGCCCATATACTGCATCTATACATACATCCTGAAGTAGGACAAGTATACCACACCAGCCCATATACTGCATCTATACATACATCCTGAAGTAGGACAAGTATACCACACCAGCCCATATACTGCATCTATACATACATCCTGAAGTAGGACACGTATACCACACCAGCCCATATACTGCATCTATACATACATCCTGAAGTAGGACACGTATACCACACCAGCCCATTAATCTACATACAGTACATCCTATACATACCCCCATGCATGGATGTATTTACATTGCAGTCTTCCTTTCTTCCTGACAGTTTATGTGTGTCTATGAAAATAAATTGACTGTTGTGAGTGTGTGTGTGAAAAGAAATGGACTGTTGTGAGTGATTATGTGTGTGGGTGAGTGTGTGAGAGATGGAGCGAGTGATTGAGCATCGATATTTGTGTGTTTGTGCATGTGTCATAGGTGTGTGTGTGTGTGTGTGTGTGTGTGTGTGAGTGTGAGTGTCAGAGGTGTGTGTGTGTGTGTGTGTGTGTGTGTGTGTACATGCATACAGTACATCTGATACATGTGTACCACAGTGTGTCCACCCATGTAATTCCTCAGTCCAAGACATTGAGCCGCGGCTCTGCAGTGCACACATGTCAGATGCCTGATCCATTCCAATAAGAGTGCCAAATGTCAGTCTCGTTACCGTACAGTGTGATCAATAGGAGCAGACAGCCATGGGAGTGTGAAAGATTAGACATGAGTGGAGGCTATGTGGATTATTATTAATATACCAGCTGAGGAGCTCCTCACAGAAACTACCTGTCAGCACTGGCCAGCATGGTGGGGCTAATGGCCTGAGACAGAGAGTGAACTTTTGGCTCAGTGCTACATTAAGGGAGTGATGGGGCAATCAGTGTCTTTTATATGAATATTTCATAAAGTCTAAAATATATAAATATATTTTATAAAGCCCTCTACGGGAATTGTGTGGGCAGACAGCAAGGGTGACTTCCAGACATTGGCGCAAGAAAGGTTCAGTATCAAGATGAAAGGCTGGAGTCAGTTTGCCTTTGGCTGGCTTAGAAGCACAATTTTTATTCAATTTCAATCAGCATTTTCAAAAAAAGAGAGTTCAACATACAGTAAGCAATAAGCAAAACTGTTTTACATGCTGCCTACTGTATATTACATTGTTTTACATACTGCCTATATTACATTGTAGCACCAACAACCCCAAACTCTAACCTCAGGTATTTTCTGTTATAGGCACTGTTATAGTACACTGTGCTTAGCATTTACAGTGGTATTAAGTTTGTAATGCCTAAGTACTTTAAGTATAAAATGATGAAGTGGGTCTGATATGACTTTGCCTGCAGTTACTTGCTCTTCTTTAGAGAGGCCCTTTTTTCCAAGACACGCACATTCAACTACATCAGGGTTTTACTGTAGATAATCTAAGTGCATCTCTGCAGGTTATTATCTAACCAGTTTCTCAGGACAGGTCCTATTCTTCATTCCTGCTCCTCTGTGTGGCCTTGCACATTTTCAATAGAGTTTATTGCAGCTCTGCATAGGCTTGCAGTATGATTGTGTAGATCTAGACAATGAAATGTGAATAAACTACAGCCGTATAATCTAGGCTTTAATTCCTCTCCGTCTCCATTTCCCTCACTGTCCCTCTCTCCCTTTTTCATTATTTTTGCTATTCTCCTGGTTATTTCAACAGTGGTATCAGTGTACTTTTTCCTATTGGCAAGGGTTTTGTATCCAGGCAACCTCCTCTCCAAAATGAATTGCCTTGAGATCCGGCCTGCTAACTGTATAACGCCCTGCTTCCTCCGCACACACACAGAGACACACACACACACACACACACACACACACACACACACACACAAACACACACACACACACTCCCTGAACATGATTTCATTACCCAGGGTCTTTGAGTTGGCTCAGTTGTAGAGGTCCAGCTCACTGTGCAGGGCCAAACGTGACATTTTCCTGATGCTATTTACACAAAAGCAAGCCTGTCTCTTCCTGAGTGCAGTGCACCCCATAGAATTGCCTTTCTCTGCTCAGGTGGATGCATGGCCTTGCTTTTTGATGGCAGGACTAAGGCATTATCTGTCTACAGCCCAGGTGCTTCACTCTAAAGGTAGCTCAGAACTCTTTCACTGTGAAGTGAAGGACATGTACTCTGCTTTCAGGTGTACAAATACAGGCCCTAGCAATACTGCTAAGTGGATAATAGTGGATAATGCTAGATAACATTTCTGTGTCATGTTCACATACACATGATACATGAAAGCAGATGTGATCCTCAGAAACAAGACTATTCTAAACTATTCTACATGCATATCAGCTGTCTATGCCAACTGTTACAGTACATTAGTCAAAACAAGTCAACTGTAGCACATTTCATACTCAGAGGTCATTCAATTTGCTTTACATAAACAAAAGCAAACAGTAATAGCTAATTAAAGCATAGAAGGTCAATAGTCAAAGAATAGTTTAAAAAGTAAAGAACACAAAAAGAAAACTTAAAGCACACAAGGCAATAGTACATAAAAGCTTAAAAGGGCAGTAGATTAGACATAAAAAAGACATACTGTAGAAAACAACATAGAATGATTACTCAGTGATAGTAATACTAGTAAGGAGTCATATTAGCCAATTAGTTCAAATTACGGGGGTGATACCTGGAACAGGGCCACAGCCATAGACTGTATGAATACAGTACCTGTATGTGGAAAGGGTGGTCAGGAACAGGGCCACAGCCATAGACTATGAATACCTGTATGTGGAAAGGGTGGTCAGGCGACGGAAATGCTCTGAGTTCTCGAGTTTTCGCCTCTGATAAGCTGTCGGCTACTTTACCACTAATGGCTTATTCTGAATAATATAACAGTGATAGGGCATTTCTGTGGAATCTTGGAGAATTATTATTGAAATCATTGTTTTTGATAAAGATGTGTGTGTACATGACGAGATTTCTTTGATGGTGAGTTGTGGTTATTTCACTTCAGAGTGGACTTACGAGCGGACCTAGGTTCCTCTCTCCTCATCTCCCCCTCCCTTCCTCTCCCCCTCCTCTCTTCTCCTCCCCCTCCTCTCCCCTGCTCTCCTCTCTTCTCTTCTCATCTCCTCCCCTCCTCACCCGCACCTTTCCTCTCCTCTTCTCTCTGTGCTCCGTGTTAGTGGAGATGAAGTTTCGTCATGTGAAAGGCCTCCATCATCAAGGTGCACATTGGTTCAGAAAGAGAATGTGTGATCCCAGCTTGACAGCGCTGACCGCTCTGACCCTGCGGCTAGAGACGCCACCTCCTCCTCATCCTCCTCCTCCTCCTCACGTGTATCTGGGCACCTCCTTGGCCCGCGTCCATTCATTCCAGCTCTCCCTGCAGCCACCACAGTGCATGTCAAGCCACGCTCAACTCCTGTTTCTATTTTGGTTTGCCAAAAGTGAAGCTGGCATGTGCCCATCAGTCAGACATTAGAAGGCACGGCCTGCAGCCAGTATCTCGCATGCCTATGGCTCTGCTTGTGTTTGTAGAGGGTGTGGTGGGTGTGAGTGTGTGTGTGTGTGGGGGGGGGTGGGGGGGGTGGGGGGTGTGTGTTTCTCCTTCAGGCCATTCTTCATCATGCACTTTATAGCCTTCTGAGTTTTAACACAGACAGATGACTTGGTGTTGGAGTAGCTTGTGATCACAGCCATTATGGTAATGATTACAATAGGAAATCCTGAGTGGAAATACTTTGAATTCACATCAAATCAAAGTTAAATATAAAATGAAATCACTAATGGGGGGGTGGATTAACTTCCAGTTTGTACAGAGTATAATTCGACTAAATGGAATGGAAATGGGGTAATTCATATCAAATCACAGAGATTTTAATATTTGTTTCCGTTAAAGTTCCTTGGGGAACTTTAAGTAAACCCACAGCTCTTTGTAACTTTCCCATTTATTTGGAGAGCATCCATTTTCACATTTGCATGACACAGCAGATAAAAATGCACAGACAGACGCTTATTTCTGGCAAATGTTCAGATATGCAGGCTAGTTGAATGGAAATCCAGCTACTGATGTACAAGGACAAACAACAAAAGAAGGCAGCTGAACGTGTTTTCATCCACAAGATGACACAGTGGCTTTTCCTGAATTAAAATTGTTTGCTCATTTTTGCGTTTGTGGTGTATTCACACAGTGTGAGTTACTAGCAAAAAGCAAAATCGTGTGGGAAAAATGTATTTATTCAGTATGTAATTTAGATGGCAGCACCACACTAAGGGTTATTTGCATGTTTATTGCTTCTTATATTAACTTGCTCATTTGAGTCAATTCCAGAAAGATGATTCACGCTGGTAATGTAATTTGTTTCTCTAATAACTTGAGGTGGCTAAGTGTCGTTATGATGACGGTGCAGTGAAGCTAGAAAGTTTACACATTTTTTAATACAAAACCGCACAAATTTGTTTTTTTTCTAACCACAGAAGCTTTATAGACCAAAGTCTGAGGCTTTCCTCCCTACCTTGATGTTCTCAAAGACTAAAGCTGGAAGGTTTATTCCCACAGAGTTTGTTTTGGGCTAAGAAAGGGGAAAAATGTTCCTTGCAAAGTCTTTCATAGTCCGAAAACTGAGGCTTATCTAGATGTATTATTGTAAACTGCTTTGCCATGAGTGCAAGCGTTTCTTGGTTATTACTCAAAATACTCAACTTCTCTGTAAGTTCTATTTTCTATTTAGCTGTCATTGTCCTTGAAAACATAGTTTATTGGTTACATTTAAGTTGCCACTTAAGCACTATACATGGATGGAAATATGTTTTGTGATGGTATAATGAACTACCGGTATATGTCTGTTTGGTTGTGTATTAGCATCAGTCAAGTCAAGTCAAGTCAAGTTTATTTATATACTGTAGCGTATTTCATACACAGAGGTCATTCAATGTGCTTTAGGCCATTCAATGTGCTTTCAATCAGGACAATAGATCAGGAATTTTATAACATTTTGTCAAATATACTCTGGCATTTCCAGGCATTTGTATTCCAAAGCTGTTGTTCCTAAGACCTCCTACAACCAGATATAAACTTGGTGTGGAGTCTGGCATGCGATACCCAAAATGGCAAACTGTCTGGGGGGCACATCCAGGGAAAGCAAACCCTCAACTTTTAATTGTGAAACTCTCTCACCACGTTCTTAAGTATAGTATAAATACTCTTTTGATCCCGTGACGGAAATTTGGAATTTATCCCAATCTGTTAATTAGTGAAACATACACAGCACACAGTGAACACACAGTGAGGTGAAGCACACACTAACCCGGAGCAGTGAGCTGCCTGCTGTGCTCAGGGAGCAGTGATGGGTTAGGTGCCTTGCTCAAGGGCACTTCAGTCGTGGATGTGGGCACGGGAGAGCAGTGCTCAACCACTTCCCCCGCCCACATTTTTTCTACTGGGTCAGGGATCGAACCGGCAACCCTTCGGTTACAAGCCCGAAGCCCTAACCAGTAGGCCACGGCTGCCCCTGTAGTAGACACTTAGGACAGGTGGACATAGGAATAGGTGGATATCTGATGTGGACAACTGATGAAAATCTACCAATGAACTCGAAACATCTGTGTTTGTTTATGTGTGTGTATGTGTTTATTCTGGGTGCTTGTATGGGAGAGAGAAAGAGAGTGTTTGTGTTTGTGTTGGGGTGTGTACTGTATGTAAGATGTTTATGTGAGTGTGTGCGTAGACGCCATTGATCACACCTCAGGTCCAGCAGCTGAAGCGGACTGCCAAGAAGACAGGGGTCGATGGCTGGCTCTCGCCGCGGCGTCATCCAGGAGCGATTAGTCTTGCGGCCCGCGCTGCTCTCCGGCAGCCGGTCGATGAGCGTGCCGTGCCGTGCCACGCCGTGCTTCGCTCATGGCGCCGCGCCATCCCGATCTGCTGCTCACAGCAGCAACAACAAACAGCAGATTAGTGACAGGCTTCTCTGTGAGAGAGGTTGTTGTGGTTTTTAAAGTGATGTTAGGAGCTTTGGCTTTAGGGCATTTGTATGTGAAAACACAGACACACACAAACACACACACACACACACAAACACACACATACACACATATTATAGTTGTTCAGCATCATTGAACTGATCAACCAAGGTGTAGTAAATCCAGAGTGCCATATGAATGTACTGTACCAGAGATTATAGATGCATTGTTTTTCTCTGCAACAGTCCAACAATGTGCTTATAGTGTTACTGCAGGTTAATATCCAGATAAATAGACCGCGTATCTTTCTCCTGGGCTCGTAGAAAAATGTGAACGTTATCAGAGAAGGAAGTCTTTTGCTGATTGGTCATGCTTTGGCCTTTGTCTCTCCTTGTTAGCCAGGTGATTGGCAGAGAGCATTAATTTTTCACAGTCCAAATGACTTTGAACACTTTGCAGCAAACGCCACTGTGGGCTCCGCTTTCTGCTCCAATTGCATTTTACAGAGGTGGCTGCCTCTGCTCAGGCGGATTGATGCTAAAGCTTAAGTGGGACTTGTCATAAGCTCTGTCCACTCCCCACCCCCTTTCTCTCTTTCTTCCTCTCTGCCTGCTCTCTCGCTCTCTCTCTCTCTCACACACACACTGTCTGCCTCCCCTCCTCTCTCTCTCCCTCTCTTAATCTGCAAACTCATGTGTACTATGTTTGTAAGAGAGAGGCTCTCACATTTTAGGACAACAGCTAATCTATTGATTCTTTAGGTTCACATTACCCAATTTGTACTTTAGTTGTCCATTTGTCACATTCTAATCCTGTAATGTTTAACGACAGTAGCCACTACACACCAGAGCCAGACCCACACCATATTGTGATGAGGATCTGGCTCTAATGTGGCCCTCATCTAGTACGGATCTGTCCTCCAGTCGCTTGTCCTTTAAATCTGCTTCTCTGTCTGCTGTACTGAAATAAAAGCGTCACTGAGCTCTCCAATAGCACAGGTACAAACTCCTGCAAAGCCTGTTGTTGTTTTGTTCCCCTCCCCCCCCTTTTGTTCGGTAGGTGTTTGATTTACACAAATTAAATCAGTGGCCTGGCTCCGGGGTTAATCGTAAATTGTGGAACCCATCACAAACAGTGAGAGCCCTGTTAGAGAGCGGCGCACCCTGATTGGTTATCTTTCAGAAAAGGCCTGTGTGGGGGTGGATGGAGGGGGGAGTGAGGCCTTGGCCCCCATCAATCCAAGGTCAGTGAAACTTTGCGCGGCCAGTTTGAGGCCAGGATTAATTGCGATAGCGTCCGAACACTCTGGCCTCCGCCTCCGCTGCCTCATGTCAAGGATGGCCGGCGCGCTGCGCTCCGCCATGTGAACGCGTCGCCCCGGGAATGCAGAGGTTATCTCCAGGCATTTCAATTGGGGTTTTTTTGTTTGTTAATGGACTCAGCAAGGTTGATAGGATGGCATGCCGAATCACGAGGGAGAGATTCTTTTTTTTTTTTTCCCTTTTTAAAATGTTCTCAGGAAAAGGTTTGCCTATCAGCTCTGACTGCTAACCACATGTCACCGATAGACAAAAACAACCGGTCTTTCTGTGCAGCATCATTTGGAGTCTGAGGCTGATGTTCTAAAGGACAGTGACCGCTGCAGTATGCAGTCGATGTCAGTGACCTTCCCCCCATATCAGCATTGTGTGTGTGTGTGTGTGTGTGTGTGTGTGTGTGTGTGTGTGTGTGTGTGTGTGTGTGTGCGTGTGTGTGTGTGTGTGTGTGCGCGTGTGCGCGTGTGTGTGTGTGTGTGTGTGTGTGTGTGTGTGTGTGTGTGTGCGTGTGGTCTGTAGAATGATGCAGTGCAGGCTCTGGTGGGAGGCTCCTCTGCAGTCCCAGGAGGGGCCTCGTGTGCCTGTGCCTCTGCCCGCTCCAAGAGCTGTGATCAGCAGCCTCAGATCTCCACTGGGCCCCTGGGTCCACCTGTACCTGGAGCCCATCAGTCATGTGCACACCGAATCCAAATGGGTCCAAACACTGTTACATGCATTACCTGAGAGGACAGGGAATGAGTGGTTCACTGTGCTGAAATGGCTGCCTCGGTAAGGCAGAGGATGTTTTTGATCCAAGACAAAGAATAGCAATGGAGTCCACTGGAGTCAGGATGCTCAACATATTTGTTATACAGGAATGTACGAAAGTATGAATGTGTGTGTGTGTGTGTGTGTGTGTGTGTGTGTGTGTGTGTGTGTGTGTGTGTGTGTGTGTGTGTGTGTGTGTGTGTGTGTGTGTGTGTGTGTGTGTGTGTGCACAAATGTATGTGTATTTGTATGTGTTTGTGTATTAAAGATGATATATAGTGTCTGTGTGTGTGTGTGTGTGCACAGATGTATGTGTGTGTTGTTTGTGTATGTGTGAAACAGTATGGCTCTATGGCGACTCAACATAATGACAATTTATATCCATTTTATGGCAGCATTGAGCTGGCCTGTTAATTGGCAGCCGAAGGCAAGGAAGTAGAGAAGAAAGAGCCTGTATTACACATTAAGGCTCTTTGGCAAGGTCATGTCACCCTGCCGTGAAACCATGGCAACCAGAGAGACTGTAGAAGGTTCTTGGATTGGAGGAGCTGGCCTGGTGCTGAAGTTCACCATTTTCTGATTCGAGGACTTTGGCCTTATTGCTCACTCTTTGGGAAACTTCTCTTTCTGTCTTTTGCTCTCCTTTTTAAAAGTAGAGGATGTTTTTCTTTTTGCAGTCCTGTTTCAAGAGTCTCTCAGTGATGTACATTTAGGTCTTGTCGTGGTGCCCAGAGTAAGCTGAATCACAGGCTGAATCAGAGCCTACTCAGACCCTGTATAGAACAGAGTGGGGAGCTCTGCTCTGCTCTGCTGTTGATTGTTGTAGATTTGCTGCACTATATCAAATGTGTGTGTGTGTGTGTGTGTGTGTGTGTGTGTGTGTGTGTGTGTTAATTACAATATCTATTTTTTGTGTTATTAGATTTTCTTTATTTCCTATTACCATGGCCTCATCTCATTTTTGAATAGCCACTAAATTGAGGAGTCGGCATTTGACTATTTTTCTGGCTCCTTTGAACTAAACATCAAAGGAAGATGAATGTAATCAAATGGTTTGAATAGATATATTGGAAGAATAGCCAACAATGGGCAACATGAATAGAAGGAGAATGATTATGATTCATGATGGGATTTTTGACATTAATACCCATTTATTTACTATTTCCTCAGTCATGTCTAATCACACTATCATGCGTTGAGAAAAGGCAGGACCAGGGAGAGGTTTGTTTGGTTCCACTTGGGTTTGACAGACTGATTAGACCTCATTTCCTCCTGCAGATCTGGAGTTTGTCTGGAGAAACCCTGACAGGACAGCTTCTTCTTAATCAACGTAAACAAAATACAAAACAGGCATGCGAGGCAGAGGCTTCTGAGGCATGTCCGCGTAGCTCGCACCAACTCAGAGGAGGTCAGAGGTCAGAGAGCGACTGTGCTATGGATAATGAAGACGGATAGGTTTTCAATGGCCACATATTAGGCAACTTGAGACTTGGCGTCAGCATAGCCGTGCAGTCAAACACAGTGTCATCCACGGAATATCGATTTGTTGTAGAGGTGCATGCAAATGATTTGATGTGGTCTTACTTTTAATGAGCATGTTGATGTAAAAATTTGTTATTCTGGGGGAGGGGAGGGGGGGTATAGAGTGTACCTAATGATCCAGCAACACCGCATATACTGTATGTGAGTCCAACTCGAAATGTGATGGGAAATTTAATATGAAAATTGGACGTTAAGCCTACCATGACAACCAGGTACAGGGAGAGGAATATAATGTACAGTACCTGGCCTTGCATGAGAATTGTGCGCTGTTGTGTTCCGTGGCTACCTTGAAATTCACAAAATGCACCATTATCATAATGACTAGGGTTGGGCACCGAAACACGGTTCTAATATGGCACCGGTGCCGACACAAACGGTAGTAACTGCATCGAATAAAAACGTGGATTTTGGTGCCTCATTTCGGTGCTTAAATAGCGTTTTTTTTTTTTTTTTTTTTTTTAATACGAGGCATCACTGCATGTCATGCGCCATCTCTAACGTCTTGCTCTGATAGCAACACATCCAGATACAGTTAGCTAACATATGATAAACACTGGATGTATAAACCAGACATCCCAAGTCTCCCGGAAGTTCCGGGAGTCTCCCGTATATTGATAGCGGCTCCTGACGCCCGCAAATTAGATAAAATCTCCCGGAATCTAGAGTGAGCGATCAAGAGCGAGCATTCGAGAGCGCGTGTGCATCTGAGTGTAGCGCGCACACGACGGGAGAGAGAGAGAGAGAGAGAGAGAGAGAGGGGTGGTGCGTGTGTGCCTGAGCGCATCCAAGAGAGAGAGAGCATCCTGATTGGCCTGTTTTGCTAAGTCAACCAATCAGTTTTCAGTGTAGGCGGGCTTTAATTGATCTCTTTTCTCCCGAACTTAATTAATCAGTTCAGTGTATGAATAAGAGCATCATAGCAGAGTCAGTGCCTCAAAAAAAACTGTAGGCTACCCTTGTCTCATAAGAGTAAAAAATAATGATAGGCCTAGTCTTGCACGCTGCCCTGTTTGTAACAGTGACTTTAGCATTGCCCATGCCAGGTGAAATGATTGCAAAAGACATGTTGAGGTGAGTTTAAGTGCCAATTAATGTGCATATTATTCAGGCCTATAGCCTAGATGGCTAGTTGCCAAGGCTACATGAAAACACCAAACTACCAAAATCTAAATATTTTATATCTATAGGCCTTCCTTATTTGGTGTAGGCCGACTGACTAGGCTAAAGTTTTTTTTTTTTTTTTTTTTTTTTTTGGGGGGGGGGGGGTCGTGATACCTCCCTGAAATGACTTTTTGCAGGTTGGGATGTCTGATAAACCAGAGGGGTGCACCACATAGGCGAGTGGACAGTGTTTGACAGCTTGCGTGAGCCCAAGTAGCTAACTTTAAAGCGATATCGCGAGCTCCTGTCAAAATCTAGCAGTGGGCCTTACTACACACAAGCAAAAGGCTATGAAGCAACATCAACAGTAGGCTAGCCTATAAGTTACACAATATCCTTGCTAATGCGCTAACTGACATTTATTTGAAATGTTATCAGCAAAGTTGAAGGTGACATTTATTTCACGGTGTGTTAAACAACATAATAGGGCGTGGGATCCGCGTTGCATTGTGGGACGTGGCGGCCATGTTGATGGCTACGCGAACGTTAAAATAACTCTGACATAACGTTGTTGAATGAAGAGACGTAGCTAGAAGTAGAGTTGAGAAAGAATAGATAGAAAAATAGATAGAAGAAATATGTTAAAATCCCGAAAAGGATCTGGAATAATCCCGAAAAGGATCTGGAATTTACCGGGACGCATTCAATAGAGAAGCCAGGTACCGGTATGTTGACAAAATCAGCATTATTAACGGCTGAGAGGGAGTACATTACGCAGTAGTCATAGGCAGTAGTCTGAGTAGCGGTAAAGGAGGCAATCAACATGGCGGAGTAATTACGTCATGACGCCCACATGTGCATGAGGCCCATATAGCATCACAATGATTATGAAGATCATGTTAATAGTAAGCTGGCAAAAACATAAATATGTAGGTTACATACCTGATGTCACTGAGCTGTCAAAGAGGCTACAAAACCATCTCCATACGTTATCGCTAATTAAACTCAGCTGACTGGTTTTATAGCGCATAGCCATAGTTGCTGTTAAAATGCCTACTAGGCTAGCGCTGGGAATCTAAACACTTCAACACCGACATATAGCCTAACATGTTCAAAACTACTGCGTGTTA
Organism: Alosa pseudoharengus; assembly: GCF_046254945.1. Taxonomy (NCBI): domain Eukaryota; kingdom Metazoa; phylum Chordata; class Actinopteri; order Clupeiformes; family Clupeidae; genus Alosa; species Alosa pseudoharengus. Next base: position 29,376,725 of record NW_027468870.1, on the reverse strand, counting down.
TGGGTTAAAGAAACCGTATGTAAGAAAAATATTTCAATTAATCATAAAATGGCCCTGATATGTCACTAGACATTAAGAAATCATGTTCATTTCAAATACTTATATCACTGACAACAGTAGTCCAGCCAGGATATTGTCATTTAAAAAGTGAAGTTGCAGCCCTCAACTGTTGTTGATGTTGTGTTTTGTCATGTCATGTTGTGTTTTGGCCTGATGCGCCACCCTCCACCTATCTACTAATCACAAAGTCAGTAGTGTTTCGCCATCCGCATGTGCAACCTCGAGTCAGGGGGGAAGGGGGAGGGGATACACCGCTCTTCAGTATTTTGAAAGTGATTGCAGTACCAGTTTTGGCCACAATCTTACATATGGTTCCTTTAAGACATGAAATTTCTTGAAGCATTTGGGAACACACTTAATTAACTGGAAAGTAGAGTCCCTGTTAGATTAGCTTGCTTGCAAATGCCGTTGTCCATGACCTGGCAGTTTTATGGCAAGCGGTTTTAACATACCTTATGGCAAACCGCCTACACTGGGTAAACTTGAAATGTGCATGCATGGCAAGCTGTTCTAACATTTAAAAGTATTATTCGTAGGAGCAATGAGATATTGATAATAAATTGAATATAACAGTTCAATTTCATGTTCAAATTTGTCTTATCAATAATAAAAAAAGCAATTCATGCTTTAGACCATTTTAAAAACAAAGTACCGGTTCAGGCACCGTTTCGGCACCGGCACCGTTTTAAACGTATCGATTATCCGATTTTCGGATAAAACCCAAACGATACCCAACCCTAATAATGACTGATGAATGGTAACTGCAATGTGGTTAGGTGACCTTACTGATATTTCAGAATTAGCTGTATTTGTAAGTACCAAGTATTGGAAGAGCATCTCACACATGACTCATTGATATCTTCTATCGTCATAATTAACATTGACCTTGATAAAACTGGATTTTTTTTATCATTCATGCTGACTGGCCTTAAATCAGCAATTTGTCATTTATCTTTCTACCTGGCTTTGGATGAATTAATCATTTCAAACCATATTTTTATATGTATTTAAATTGCAAAACTCCGAAGGACTTTTGATTTAGCCCGAAGCCAAATTGAAAATCCACAAACGTGCTCTCAGTGGCCCGCTGTGCCTCAGTAGCCGAAACTCGGTGGGACTTGGCAGGAACTCTCCCGCAAGCATGTGCTACCTCTTCAGTCCCAGATACTCGCCACAGATAGATGCACACTTTGATTAATAAAGGCAGGGGGCTTCGTTAGGAGATAAAGACTTCACTTTTATGTCTGACAGGATGACTACTTAAGCTTCGGTAATGCGCATATCAGCCTCCGTGTGCTGTCCTATCTCTCCTCTCCCCCTGTCCTCGCTTTTCTTTTTTTGGGGGGGTGGCGATGCTAAGCCTCTGAGTTGATTCATTATTCATCCCCTCCGTTTTATCGGGTCCTTGTGTTGGGCATTGAAGCGGTTCCGGATAGAGATTTTAGTGTTTTTTTTATATATATAAATATTGAAAAATCTCACTGATCCCCTCTCTTTTTGAGCAAGGCCTGAGTGGAGATTTGAGCCTTTTAAGCTGTAAATGTGCTTTTATTCTGACAGTGCATTAGTGTATCAATGCAGTCTAAAGGAGCTCGAGACACACCTCCTTCGCTAGATTCACTCAGAAGAAAAAAATAAAGATCGCTCTCTGAGCCAGACATGGCAGAGGACTTTGCTTGCCCGGGTTAAATCCTGCCTCTGCTTATTGAGAGAGTTAATAGAAAGCTATAGAAAGATGCCAAAGACATCGAGGCCATGGGTCTGAAGTATACATACTGTACTATTTAATCAATACCTTACCAACACCTTCAATAAAAGCCATTTCTATATGTGCTTCTTTTGATGCTACTGGTTAATGTCAGCGAGAAGGACATATTCAGTAAACTTATCATGCTATTTTTCAGATGATCCTTTCCTTGTGACTATCAGTTAAGGATATATTGGTATTCAGGACAGAATTTCAAATGGCAGTGAACATGCCACACTCTGTTATAAGGTGCAATAGACAGGAAACCAACCATACTAAAAACAAGCCAAAAAATCAACCAGTCAGGGCCTTCTCTGCCTGCTAATCAAGCGTCCCTGAGACAACATTCTGGCACGTTGTGGGTGAGGAACTGTGGATGAAACATCGAACACCATTAGTATTTGTTGGGTTTTGAAGCAGCTACATGCTTTTTAATATACCTGTGTGGCCCTTCATGAGACTGAATGGAAAGGAGGATTCTCCTACCTGTTATGTCCCAGAGGTGCACATGTGTCTTAGCACTTAGCACTTTCTGCTGAGTGGACTAAATCTGCTGCTGATTGCATAAACAATGCATGTCATTGCCCTCTTACTGTAATTGTGTGGCGCAGCAACATCACATCAGCAGCGACTGACATTAAAATGAATCAAAAGTTTAGCAATCAGGGAATAGATATGATAATAGGATGTAATCAAACAGAGAGATCGGAGCCATATAGAGATACGGCTCTGAGAGAGATAATACAACATTCTCTATTTGTCTGCTGCTAAAAACATTCTCTATTTGTGTGACTGGAACAAATAAACTCAATACTGTAGCAGGCCTCTGCATGAGGGGAAGATATTAAAAGGCAATCAAAAGTAAAGGGTGCTTTTAACATGGCAGAGATGAGCTAAACTGGTGTTGATAATCCTGCTGCCATTGTTTCTGGAAGTTTCTCCTATTCACGCATGTAACACGTGAAATTACACTTGCTATTAAAGGGCAAACAATCTTCACAGCAAGGCAAATGTTGTTGCCGGAATACATAATCAGTCACTCTTTGGGCTTCTCATCCCCTCTTTCTGGAACTATTGTCCAGAGAATCTTTATCATCCACACCTTGGAAAATGTGATGTCACACTCCATAATTTCCAGTCCTGTACAGCTAGCAGCCTTATGGAGACATCTGAGAAATTTTCATTTTTTATTTCAAAATGATAAATATAATTTTAAGCAGACTGCTTTTAATAGCACCTTACTTTATCACATGCTCACAAGGTGTGGGCTTGAGACACTGAATTAGTCTTCATCAGAAGGCATCTTGGCCCATTTTCGGCTGCCACACAAGTGTAACAAATGGTGGCTTTAAACATGACCTTTATCCTGCAGACTTACAGGCGTGATGCCTTTGTTTACCAGCACTTTGCATGTCATGGGGCCTGTGTGTGTGTGTGTGTGTGTGGGGGGGGGGGGGGTAGGATTCCTCCATCCTACTGGGGTGATATGTATGTATGACTGTGCATACCAGTGTCAGTAGGTGGGAGTCTGGAGGTTTTATACAGGGAGGTGTGCAAATTGTGTTACATGCAACAACAATAGCTGACGAAATTGACAGGAGTGTTATATTTGGGGTTGGTGTTTTGACATTTGGGAGAAGTATGGTTTCAGGTTAAATGTTGACCTTGTCTTTTCCTTGTCTCTTCCTCTCCTAGGTAAGCACCTGGTTTTGGTGAACTACTGGATGCAAGTATGATTTTGATTATATCTTTGACATAATCCTTGATAGCAAGGATTGTAGCACTGTGAAATGTGGCTGTGAAATGTTAGACCAAAACACAAAACGCTTGAGGATGAATAAGCTTTCTGTGGAAATGTGTGAATGTAATGTGTAGTTTACCGTCTCCCATTCAAAAACATGGTCTGAAAATGCACACAGTGGTGCCCGTCACACCTGTGAATGGAGACAGGTGGGAGTCCCTGAACACCTGTAGGATGCTGCAGTTCAGTCCTCAGTTTGTGAGCCATCTTCTGAGGCATTGTTTATTCAGTTCGCCTCACTTTGTTGGTTGCCATAGACAGTGTTGTTCTGCACAGTCTGGTAGGGGTGTTGCAGCATCATTCAAGCATCTCTGGCGTACTCAAGTCAAGACGAGGGTAGGTCTGTTGTGTAAACAAGCACACTTGTTTTATGTCCACACAGTAGTTATCATGTCAAGTTTCATTTCAAACTTTAAGCATATTCAATACATTCATGCTGGGATGTACATTGATGAAAGCCTACTTTACAATTATGTTACTAGAATTTAAGCTACAATTTAAGTTAGTAGATTTTAAGATAACGGCCTGTGTGCTATTTTCCCTGAAATTGCCCATAATTCTCTGAAACATTCTTCATTGGTTTGAATGCAGGAAACAGTGTGTCTTTTGCTAATGTAATTGCACTGACAAGCCCCCTGTGCTCCTTGGCTTATGAATGATCCAATAGCTGCTTCATGTTCTTGTACCTCCCACCTACTCTTAGTAAAGGTCATGTCATAGTGGCTCTGTCAAACATGTCACTGTCACCTGGTTGCCTCTCCAGCCCTGACATTAAAGATTATTTTGCTGTGTATGTGTTATTGTTGTGGGGATGTGTGTGCTTATGTGTGTAGTGGGGGGGGCAATTAGAGAGAGAGAGAGAGAGAGAGATGGCTTTTTATGCCACAGGGTGGTTTTAGCTTATTTAAATGGTGCCATTAGATGCAAAGTTTCCACTGAAGAGTCAAAATTGTTTTCATGGCCTGCGCCCAAAGCAATCAAAAGAGCCATGAAATGCAGATTGAGTCTGTAGGATAGCCTCAAACAGCGCCCATTCCACACCACAAACAAGTGAATGCTAATATGTAATGTACTGAATCCTGTTTCCTGCAGGGTCAGAAGACAGGTTTTCCCTTTCCCATGCTGGGTAATGACTTAAATCCTCGGCTATATGTGGGTGTATGCTTGCTTAATGCATTATTCACAAGGATTGGGACAAATATAGAGACATTCCTCGAAGACTAGTTTCCAGTCAGCTTAGCAGTGCATTCGGCATGTGGAGCAACTTCTTAACCAGTTGAGCCAATGATACCTGTATTGTGACGTTCACCATGGTGAAGGGTATTATTTAGTTATGCAAGCAAATGACTGAGTGGTTAAATAACATGCGATGTGGAAAACTACCAAGCTGGCAAGCTAGCATGTACAGAATCAGAAACCACCATCTTAAGATTTGGGCTGATAGCAACAATGGAATCAACTGTAATCAAGCATGCTATCCAACATCACCCTTGTCCATGACTACCAGGAAAGAAAGTAGCTACACATGTTATTGCCTAAATATGTTTATGGCAACGGGGGGTATAAGGCTAAAAGCCTTTTGAAGTGTCCTGCTATATGAACATAGCCTGGCTAACGCCAAACCCCATCTAATTGAGATGATGGGGTCTGGAAACTACGCATTCTTTTTTTTTGTATTTGAGACGTGGTTTACGAATGCCCAGAGCCGTTTATTGGGCGCTACGAATGTCTTATCAAATGCATCTGTACGTAGCTCATAACCGCTTCGGTGTGTCGTCATCGTCTTGCTGTCCCCCCTCCGTTCTGTGATTGGTTCCTTCGTTGAGGTGAAAACGAAGTCCATGTAATCCAGGCTGCCTAGCAGTGTGAATAAAATTGCACGCGTAAGGCAGCATGGGAAAACCCAGGCTAATATGAACATGGATTTGAAAGAGGAAGTTCCAGTTTTTAGTGCTCCATCATTGTTTAAATGTCTTTGTTGTTGGACAACACATACATACCAGACTCCTATCCCTTGAAGCCTTTTTATACATGTGTAGCATGGATGAATGCACATGAGAAGACAATTCATGGCAAACGATATGTGCTATCATTTACAGAGCACTGCATAGGCAAATATGTGCATATAAAACACATGTACAATGCATAAGCTTGCATGCACTCACATGTCGTATCTTACAAAGCTGTCAACATAAACAGCTAGCGAAATGGCTTCAGGTAGCATGTTATACTGACCTGATTGGTAACTCTTCCAGCTGGTAATCTTGAGGGGCAGGTGTGACTGATTAATGCTGCAGTGTTGTTGCTTAGATGGTGGTTAATGATGTGTGTGTGTGTGTGTGTGTGTGTGTGTGTGTGTGTGTGTTTGTGTGTGTGTGTGTGTGTTTGTGTGTGTGTGTTTGTGTGTGTGTGTGTTTGTTTGTGTGTGTGTTTGTGTGTTTGTGTGTGTGTGTGTGTGTTTGTGTGTGTGTGTGTGTGTGTGTGTGTGAGTGTGTGAAGTTAAAGGTGTGTCTTCAGTGCTGGGGCTGTGTACGCTGCGTGTGCTGTGGCTCTCTCTGTGCTGTGTTTGACCTCTATTGGAGCCATGCCCTGTGCGGATGACGGCGAGGCATATTAATTCTGCTCCGGGGTGCTTATCGCTCTCAGGCACGCACTCACACACCAGGCCACGGGGGCCGCTGGGGCACCGCGCAGATAGTAGCAGTCATGCCCTTCACTTCAACACACACACACACACACACACATACTGTACACGCTCCCTTTCTCTCTCTCTCTCTCTCTCTCTCTCTCTCTCTCTCCTCTGTCTCTCTCTCCTCTGTCTCTGTCTCTCTCACACACGCACACACGTATACACACACACACACACACACACACACTATCTCTCTCATTCGTTTGCTTTTTACACAATCTCATTGAATGGCTTTGACAGTCGTTCTTCCACATGGCAAAGCTTTCTTGTTTTATTAAAGCGAAGGCATAAAACACAAATTTGCTCTGTGTTCAAAAATGTTCAAGTGAAATAAACCATTTTTTATTGAGAAAAGGCAGACACGACGTCGTCTGTCCACAAAGTTGTTTGTGAGACAGTTGCCTCTCCTCCTCCTCTGCCAGCTGTTTTTTAACTTCTTCAAACAGTGCACAGATAAGCGTCTCCCAAAAGTTCCTCTTCCGCCTGTTATCTGACTTAAGCATTACCCAGAGTTAAAATAGCATTACTTTCACAGATAGCTGTTCAAATATTTAGCGTTGCCCATGCCTTGCGCTGCCGGCTGAGGGAAAGGAGCAGAGACAGAGTGTTAGTGGGGTGAAGCGCCCTGCAGCCTGGTGGTGAGAGGGCTTTTGCCAGGTGCTTTGTGTGGCACCACTCTCGGATGGTGTAATCTCCATCAGTTTCTTTCACTCGGGTCTCTGCTCTTCCCACGTGGACACAGAACGAGGCAGAGCTCCTCAGAGTGTAATGTCACCCCTGCATCTCGCTTTCCATTTGACATCTCAGACATTCAGCAAAGCAAAGGGAGTGTGCTTTGGTACTATAGTACAATGTGATATGCTATGGGCTATCAGGCTGTTCACCCTGGAGCCTTGAATGGGAGTAGCTTGGTAGTGTTGATATTGTCTCCAGGAGAAATAGTAGAGCTTACGTTTTCTTTGTTTTTGTCCCTGTCATGGGAAGACCAGTAAAGGAATATAGCCAATGCATTTAAATCAGCACCAAAGCACTCTCCCTCTTCGGTCCCCCTACAGGCTGGAAGCGGACTTGTCCATTACTGCTGTCGTAGTTCAATTATGTCCCATTCGAACTACAGATCCACTACCCGATGTGGAAAGCATAGTGCGGTTATATAGCCGATAGAGAGCCGCAAAGCGAATGCAGAAGTGCCGTTCACCCTGTTAGGAGTTGATGAACCACTGCAACGATTTTGGAAACATTATTTTAAGGTACAAAATAATCTTTGGTGTTGCTTTAAAAGGCACAGCTGTTTATTGTTTGAAGAATACAATTTCATGTATTACTGCATGGCTGCATCATAGGGAAATGATATTTAGCCCAGGCGTATACTGTAAGGTCCGCTACAGTCCATGTGTTAGGCCTGTACACCTAAACACTAAAGAGCTACTCGATTTATTCAGTTTTCCAGGCTAGGACCCACTCACAATTTTACTCTTTCTTCATTAATATAGAGAGGAACCTTTGAATAATAGCAAAGGTCATTTTAATGTTAGTGAAATACTGATCACAGAGTTGGGGGGCATCACAAAATTTCTCATTTCAGAGTGAAACAGGTCATGATTTACATTTACACGTAAGTTAATGCCAAAGTGAACTTTGTGTCATGTTATGATTTTGGTGACTTATTAGTGTCTTCTGTCATAACAGTTTATACTCCAAAGTACTAGTTCTACCTCCACATCATCTAGTCATTTGTGCACATCATAAAAGCAATTTATCATTACATTATCAATTGCTAATGTCATGTCGGCCAGGGGCTTTCGAAACTGTAATTAAACCATATATAGTAGACCCCCCCCCCCTTATCTAAAGGGACTTGCTGTACAGCACAAATACACATTTTCATCATTAGATGTGCTCTGTGGGTGTCAGACTCTGGCCTTGGTGCTGTTCACCCTGGCTCTTCCATTGGAGCTATAGGGACTCATTCACCATTTATCCAAAGGTCTCTACCATCAGAGGTTCGGCTCTTTTAAGATATTATTTGGAAGCATAAAAACATTTTCAAACAGTGAAATGAGGTCATTTAGTCATTTATGTTTGCCTTTTGCTCTGATGTGGTTAATTGAATACTGATGCAATGTCAGTTTCTCTGCAAGGTTGTAGCACAGTTAGAGTTTTGAATGGTACGGAAAGCAGTTTTGTTCCCAGTAATTTGTGTAAGGCAAGGAAGAAAGAGGCTGAGGAACATTCAAAGTGTTGCATATATTGCACTAAATAAAGATAACGAATGGAGAGAGGGAGAGAGAGAGAGAAAGAGAGAGAGAGATAGAGCCATGACACCTTATTTTTTTCCAGAAGCAATTTGTTTTGATTGACAGCCATGTGGCGTGCCTTAATGGGGAATTGATGATGTTCACTTCCAGGTGTCCGCGGCAGATAATTGATTGAGTCGTCACTGTGCACCGCGACTGACATCTGTCCAGCGTAACGATGAAATCCTTAATTATGCCCGTGCCAAAGCCCACGTGGCCCAGTCTCTAGCCTGGTGTTGTGTTACACCTCTGACGTCTGTAAACACAGCAGGCACTCACAATGGACGCCCGTTAGATTCGGTTAGAGGCCCTGAGGGTGTGGGCGGAGATGTGGAAATCCTGCCTCACCTCCACTCAGTTCAGACAAATTTATTTCTGCCGTAATTGTATTTTTTTCCTGAAGGGCTGCAGATACAGTATAGTGATTACTCTATTACATAATATGTGTGATGACAAGTGTGTGCGTGTGTGTGTGTGTGTGTGTGTAGGTGTGTGTGTGTGGCTGGGAGTACCCTTCAGAATTAAATGGATATATCGAACCTCTGTTTACCTCCCTCTCCCGCCTGTGCTGTGTGGCTCTGGGTGTGATGCTGCGTGGAGATCGAGACGTTGACATCTTTATGAGGATTATAGTGGGGGGAGAGGCATCCACTCACCACACACACACACACACACACACACACACACACACACACACACACACACACACACACACACATACCCCAGGGGCCTGTTGCATTCTTTGATGTCGATAAGGGCTCAGGTGCAGCAGCCCAGCATGCACAGCAGGGAGCCACCCCAGATAGCCGCCATGACGCCACAGCTCCTCCGGTCTACATCTGGCCCACAGCCGGCAGAGCCGGCATCTGACTGCCTGTCACTACCAGGGGGCTTCAAAATAGATAAGTGAAAATACATGAATGCATTCACAGGTGAAAACAAACAACAACACATCTAAGTCGATTGTTGAGAGTTTGCTGGAGGGTATGCTTATGTCACTCTCCTGGAAGTCTGTGTTCATAGTAAGGTGCCGTGGTGTGGTGTGTTTTGGCTGCAGGTGTGTCTGGCAGTTCTTTTGCTGTTGTCTCTGCAGCACTTTGAGATATCTGTTTTTTTTATTTGTGCTAGCAAAGATCAGAATGGTTAGAATCTGTCATTCATATGATCTTTCAGTCTTGAGTGTGTGTGTGTGTGTGTGTGTGTGTGTGTGTGTGTGTGTGTGTGTGTGTGTGTGTGTGTGTGTGTGTGTGTGTGTGTGTGTGTGTGTGTGTGTGTGTGTGTGTGTGAATGTGTGAGTGAGTGTGAGAGTGTGTGTGTAGTGTACACGTGTGTGAGAGAGAAATGTAATAGGGATTTTGAAACATGGTCTGTCAGCTGTCTTTTCACTCGTTAATTTTGCTGGTCACTTTCGATTTGCTTAACACATCCGATTAAGTAAAACCCTGACAGGGATTTGTGGTTGAGATGACAAGCTCATGAAAAATGTCCTTTTTGTCACAACCTCAGTGTAACACAGAAATGAATGTAGCCACGGGGCCAAACCCATTCATCTGTGTGTGTGTGTTTGTGTGTATGTGTGTGTGTGCTTGCGTGTGTGTGTGTGTCTGTGTGTGTGTGTTTGTGTGTATGTGTGTGTGTGCATGCGTGTATGTATCTGTGTGTGTGTATAAAAAGTGATGGTGGTGATTTGTCTATTGTGTGTAAGCTCGGGCCTGTAGAGCCTGTCGGGCCATTGACCGAACCTCATTGTAATTGTGTTCTGCATAAATGACAAAAAATATATATATATTTCATCTGATTAAAGCACCTGTCAGGGCAAGACAAAGGAGATCTTTGATCCTGACTCGTTTCATCGTGGGCCACACCAACTGAGTGCCAACATGCCCACTGTAATATAATGGCAGTAATAATTTGTACTCATGCTCTCTCTCAGTGTGGCTGTCAGGTTGTTATATGCCCTACCACTGCGGTTTGGTTTCAAACAATGACATGCGGAAAGACGCATATCACAGACTTAGCTGTGGTAAGAGCACCAACTCTCTCTAAATTTAATCACAACAAAAATGTCAAATCATGTCCGGCTATATCAGGGGAACATTCAAAGATGATGGTATGCTTGTCTGCTAATTATTTCTCATGCAGGAAGTGCACTAGAAGGCGGGAGGTGAACTCCTTCCATGACTAAATTGGGTGAATATGACCAAGAAATGAGCTGCCGATGCTAATCAGAGTAGCTTTAAATAGCCGCAGTACAACAGGGTCATGATAGCCAGATCAGCTGACAGGAACTGTATCCTGTTCCCTCTGAGATCCTGTTGGCACGTATCTTTGTCCCCGTCTCATCTCTCTTCCTTTATCACCCTTTCTCTCTCTCCCTCTCTCTCTCTCTCCCTCTCTCTCTCCCTCTCTCTCTCTCTCTCTCTCTCTCTCTCCCTCTCTCTGTCTTTCTAAATCTGTCTTTGTCTTTCTCCTCTTCTCATTCACACCTTCCTGGCGACGCGCTGCTTTTTGGCTCTGTACCACTGGCCGCAGTGTCTTCACCTGTGCGGGTCGAGCCTTTTAGCCCCTGACCCCTCCGAGGGGCCCCTGGAACTGCCCCTCTGTCACTCTCGGTTGCCGGCCTCTCTGTCCACTCCTCTGTCCACTGCCTCTGCTGTCGGCTGTGTTCTCACACAACGTCCTCTTGACATTGAAAATAATAGCATAATAACATATGGGCCTGAATGGAGCACAGTTTCCATTTGGGTCCATTTTATCACCATCTTAATTCAATGTCAGTGGCCACAATGAAAATGAATTGAAGACTGTACATATTTGATGACTATCTTTATCATGCACTGCATAGTAAAAAATAATGGTTATATACGTTTCTTTATAGCCAAGATAAGAAGTGTCAGAGAAGATGAGACACTTTTAGACGTGTTGCTAATGTACTTGTCCATGGTTGATGGCTAGAACAATAAATGTCCAGGAAGATTATGGAGAAGATTTCATTGCCCTGCTGACATTGTCCGACCTCTAGGGTTCAGTTCCACGAAAACGTTAGCATGCAAGGCTAATTGGAGCGGCAGTGCTACCAATCGTGTCATGGTTGACGTGCCATTGCTGAAATGACCGGTGGCCTGTGAAGGTTTATCACGTAAGGGTCAGTAAACAAATGCAGCCCTCGTGCATAAATTGCATTACTTACCTCCGTAACTCCTGTAATGTGATTTGACCTCTCCCTGCCTCTCTCTGTCTCTCTTTCCTGCGCAATGTCAGAAGTGATTTTGCAGATGAGAGCTGCTCCTGTCACAGACAGAACATCATTTCTGCCTCCCTCCTCTCAGTCTGTAGCTACTCAACGTGACCAGTCACTGCATTTACAATGATCAGGTGCGCTGAGCTATCACGCGGATGTGTTGCATTGCAACCCTTCTGACATCTCCTGTCCCAACACCTCTAACAACCCTTAACATCTTGCCATGGACTTCTTTTCTAAGTCTGGGCAGAGATATTAGGAGAGAGACAGAGAGCGAGAGAGAGAAATGGTGAAAGGGAGAGCATTCTAACAATGGTTTTATTTAAGAACTCAGTAAATGTCCCTGTGATGTGGTTGAAACCCTCTAACAGAAGTAGACCACTTCTATCTACAACAGAATGATGATATCTGGATTACAGCTGTGATATTATTCTCAGTAACACACAACCTCCCTGGTTTCATGGCTTCTCTCTTTCTTTCTCTCTCTCTCTCTCTCTCTCATTTTGTCTGTTTTTCTTCATTTCTGTCTCTTCTGAAAGAAAGAAACCGATTGAAGGCCATCTACAGCAGATGTTTCAACAGAATGTCCTCTCCTGGCCTCTCGCTCTCTCTCTCTCAGAGGCAGAAGAGAAGAAAAGAGAGAGACATGGTAGAGGCAGACTCACCGGAGAACCTGTAGCCCTCAGCAGGCCTTGGGGAGACCTGGGTGCCTGGAATCTTCTTTGAAGATTCTCACCATTCAGTGCACATACATAAACACACAGACAGACATGCATACACATACACACATTTGTATGCACACACACACACACACACACACACACACACACACACACACACACACACACACACACACACACACACACACACACACACACACACACACACACACACACACACACACACACACACACACACACACACACACTCAGAGGATGCTTGCCCACTCAGAGGATGCTTGCTAGACACAGGCTTTGGTCGATGCAAGGTGACTGGAAATAGGGCTTGTTTACCGCCATTGATTGTGGATTTGGCCCAGTCAATCAGAGTGGCACTCAGTGGCACTGACCAATGGGCTCCCCCTAGAAGTCTGGACTAGTACGGAGGTAGACTAATCCTCCCCCCGGCTACTGCAATGTAATGTAAGCTCAAAACAACAAAGCGATCACTGTAACAATATAAAATTCTGTAAAACTTTGTCTAACTGATTGGTCCCAATGCACAGTGCAGTAGCATGAAGGCATATAGGGAGGGATGTGGTTCATTTGCATTTCAAAGGCAGATGGAGGGTGGCGAGAGCGCTGGGTTGTCCAGTAGCTCATTTTTACACGGAGGGCCTCCTTGTCATCCTTTGTCTGGCGTCGTTCTCCTGATGAATTGGGGGAAATGAGAGGAGATTTTCATTCCGCCACATTTCATTTAGCCAGCATCCACTGATGTGAGTGGTGCTAATCAGATATTGGCTGACATGTTTGTGTGTATGTGTGATTTTGTGTGTGTGTGTGTATGTGTGTGTGTGTGTGTGTGAGAGAGAGAAAAATATTGTGTTGTGTTGTGTTGTGTGCGGTTGTGTGTTTGTATGTGTGGGTGGTGTAGTGCTTGTTTCTGTATATATTTTGTGTGTGTGTGTGTGTGTGTGTGTGTGTGTGTGTGTGTGTGTATGTGTGTGTGTGTGTGTTTTCGCTTATGTGTGTATTAAGAGTGTGTGTTTGTCGGCCTGTCTGAGCGTGCCTCCTGGTATCTCTGTGTGTTTTGCTTGAGGATCTCTACTCTACCAAAAAGATTGAATTAGTCTGAGATTCTTTCATGACACATGTCCTCATGACCTGCCCGCTTGAGTTAGTTTTTCAATCAAGAATGACATATTTATGGACATCTGATCAGTTAGGCAGAAAGAAACAGGCTCAAGACCTGTTTACATTAGGGACATTGAGAAGTACTATTTGTTATTATCTGACATTTGTGAATGGCACAATTCATGTTTATTTATTCATTTCTTCATACCATGGATACATATTAGTTTGGAAATGAATAATGTTTCCGCTGAAAAAGCAGTTAAATACAACAGCATAAGATGATTAGTTCACATTCACGTCTGTTATTTGTATGCCTGGTCTGCAGACGTCACAGTGGTTGTTTATAGAACTGTTATGTTTGTAGTATTAGCACAAAGTGTTTTTTATGACTTACTCACCATATGGCTACAGTCATATTTGACCAAGGTTAATGTTGGAACATCATGATATTTTGTGTTAGGTCCGCCATGTTGTAATCATGATTTAGATAGATGCAAAAGGTACACTTGAATATGCTCAGACACATTGTGTTGTATTTGATATTTGCCACTGACAATTGGAAAGACACAACTTAACTCTGACATAACACAAGCACACCTTTAGTCTCTGCACTGTGTGTTCCTGTGGTTACATGTCTATGTCTATTTTTGAAAGACAAAAGACAAAATAAAGTTTGTTTTTTTCCAAGACAGAGACTTATTTGAAGCACCATGGCAGCCTGTGATTCTCACTCAGCAAAGCTTCTCTCTCTCTCTCTCTCTCTCTCTCTTTACAAGCTTCCCTCCTGTGTTGTTGAAGGTGTCTGGGTTGTAATTAGAGAGCAAGCGACCCTGATTAACCTTTCACCCTGTCAGATTGGGGTCCCGAGCGCACGTACTGAGGAGAATTATAGCAGGAGAATGAAATGAAGTCATGGAGGGTGTGTGTGTGTCTGTGTCTGTGTCTGTGTCTGTGTCTGTGTGTGTGTGTGTGTGTGTGTGTGTGTGTGTGTGTGTGTGTGTGTGTGTGTGGTAGGACTTTGTTTATAATGCCCTGAAATGCTTGCTGAAACGATGCGTCAGCCTCCTTTATCTGGTGGTATCCCCCAGCACAGGCAGAACTGAGCAGAGCTACCTGTCCATTCACATCTGAAATAAAAAAAAAGGATCTCACAGAAGCCCTTAGTCTGAGAGGTAGTAGGTCACTTCTTACAAGGACAGAGTTGAGGTTTCAGATGAAATGTGATATATAGTGACTGACTGGTGTTTGGTTGCGAACAATTGCATTGTGAGAGAGAATTGAGTTGTGAAATGACTTGCTATGACATTATAATATTGTATGTTTTACTGTAGAGTATAGCCATAGCCATTGTGTATACTCTACAGCCAAACATATTTTATTATAATGCAGACCTATTGTTTGTTTGAAAATCTGGTCATTCTTGCTTTACAGAGCAGACACAGTAAGGCACTGTGCTTTGCTGGCTAGCTCTGTGGGTATCTCACCTTTCAGGTTTATTGCATCAGCTAGCATGAGGTCACTCCCAATCCCAGATCTCTAAAAAGATCCCATTGAAATCTGACCTAATGATGTTGGAACTCATTTGTTTGGGTTTTTTTTAATGAAGGTTTTGTTTTTCAGTTACCATGATCATTATGACACATTGTAAGATTTTACCTCGTATCAAAAGTGAAGCATACTTTGGTCAAAATTAAATTAAACAGCCTGTTACTGTCAAACATTAGATCATGGAGGCAAACATTGCATGATTTATTTTATTAAACCTAAAGATACCAGTGGAGGTTGTAAGAGTATTATTAAAAGTACTTCAAGCAACAGTGATGAAGAAAATATAAACATTGAATATGACAAATAAAGTATGGTATTGGAAGCCCATTAAAAAAGCAAAAAAAGCAATTTGTAAAAGCGAATTGCTGAATTATGTGACTACCCTCAAGGATTAATGCCAGAAAATGCACGTATGCACAAAATAAATCTGCAGTACACATAACAGTATCATGGCCAACCACGCTGTCCATCCTTTTTTTCTTTCTGTCTGTGTCTGTGTCTGTGTCTGTGTCTGTGTGTGTGTGTGTGTCTGTGTCTGTGTCTGTGTCTGTGTCTGTGTCTGTGTCTGTGTCTGTGTCTGTGTCTGTGTGTGTGTGTGTGTGTGTGTGTGTGTGTGTGTGTGTGTGTGTGTGTGTGTGTGCGTGCGTGTGTGTGTGTGTTTGTGTGTGTGTGTGCGCGTGTGTGTGTGTGCGTGTGTATGAACAGTAGCATCAGCAGCGGCAGCAGCAGCTGTAGTGGCAGTATCGGGCCTGAGCCGCCGCTCTCTGGCTGTGCTCAGTGTAAGCAGCAGGTGAGCCCTCTTTGAAGTTGCAGCCATCGGCAGCTTAGAGGAGGCTGTTGGAGGAGCAACTCCACGACTCTGTCAGCATTAATGCCGGGGATAATCCACCCAGCTTCCACAGGCCCGCCTTCCTGCAGAATGCCACCACAGCTGATGGTGGGGAAGTGTGCTGAGCGGGAGGAGTGCCATGTCTAAGACCATGTCTGCACACACACACACACACACACACACACATACGTACACACACACACATACATACACACCCACACACACACACAAACACACACACACACACACACACACACACACACACACACACACACACACACACAAACACTGAATGTCTCTACAGTGTGATGGTGAAGCGTGCTGAGTTGGGGAGTCCTATCACATCACACCCACAGGGGAGTGGAGTAGTGGCAGCTTTGCTCAGCTCAGCAGCAGTAGCAGTGTTCCCCTATACGAGATGAGCTTCTCACCAGACACAGAGAGGCCTGGACTTTCAAGATTAGAGTTAGACTGTCCTAGTCGGACTGTCCTAGCAGTGAAGAGAGGGCAAGGGATGAGTGGACAGACGGGGTTGGGGGGGGAGTGATCAGGACTGAGAGGCATCTTCAGGCTGGACTCAAACCAGGGTCCTGAACTGTCGACACAGAGGCCTGAATGTGTAGGAATGAGAAAGGAAGGGGGCTCCGCCGTGCTTCAGCATAATCCAGCTGAGGAGTAGGACATTAACAAAATGGGTCCCTAGAGCTCAAGGATAATTGATGTCTTTTAATAAAGGTGCAGGCAGACTGACATTTCAATGTCACAGCATCTTCGATCTTTGTAAACTCTGACTCTGAAGATGCTGTGACATTGAAACGTCAGTCGTTATATGTCTGTGTGCATAGTGTAGGATGCTGACTCCAAAGCAGAGTGACAGATCCCCCCAGAGAGTGCTGTCGTGCACCTCCTTGCTGACGGAGCTAAAGAAAAGGCAAAAAAAAGTCCACACTTCTTACATGGCCGTCAGTGTTCATAGTTTAAATCCTTAAAGATTCTCTATACAATGCAAGCAGCTAATGCAGCCAGTCTGAATATAGAGATCTTGTTTGTGGTTTCTCTCTGGATGTTTAGCATGGTTGGTCATGTTCTGTTGCCCAGAAACTGCCCTTGGAGTGCAGCCACAGCATCATGTTCCATTCCGTAGTGCTTTTTCGGAGGGTTTGGGGTACACTTTGGAGAACGCTTTGGGAGTCCACTGCACAGCCTGTTCCAGTGGTCCGTGACCAGGGCTCTGTGATGAGCTTGGGCCATGTAGCGACATGCAAGGCTACCTCCATTATTGAACAAACGCCTGCTGGTCCTTTTGCCAACGCTTGGCTCAGCGCCGCCTCTGCGTTCCTTTTCTTCCTCTTGTTCCTTTTTGTACATTTTTTTTTTTTATTCACCACAGAGTCTTTATCTTTCTCCCCAAAAATATAGTCGAGGTCGTTCTCATTAATGCAACCCTTTAGTGAAGTTACTGCATTTCATTGAGTTTGATTAGCTTTTTTTTTGTCTTTTAGCTTATTTATTCCAGCTATGGTCCACAGCTCAAACAGCTCCACCTAACTTTCACTTGCTCAAAGCACTTCTGTCAGTGTGCTCAGCTCTGACTTGTGCCAGCCGTACTTGGACTCAATGAATAAAACAGTTGAAGCGTTGCTATTTCAGGCTCCTTCTGTTTTCAACTGGAGAGACGTCCATTTAAGTTTGGCTATGAGACCTCAGTCCCTGGCCAGTCAGGCTACTTTAAACTAGCTCCCAACTTTGTAGCTTGGCCTCTGTGACATCGGTTGTTTTAAGCCCTCCACCTGTGCTGTAACAAAAGGCTGAAATCCCATCTGCTGTAGAGGTGCCTTTTAAAAAAGACCTTGCAGTCATCTAAGTACACCCTGGAGAATGTCAAAGCCAACCACACCCTAAACACACATACGCACACACATACACAGACACACACACACACACACATACACACACACACACACAGTGATGCAGTTTCAACACACCAGCATGCTCTTTCATTAAACAAGGATATACTTAAAGATTTTCCATTTTTGGATGGAGTTGAACCCCAGGTAGATTACTTTTTCAGGTCACGCTGGTCCCAGCGGCCCTGTTTTGATTGCACTGTCAGGAAACAAAAATAAACAAGGGCTGTCCTCTGTGTGAACTGACTCCACCACAACCAGTGCTTCCAGCAGAAGAACTCCTTTTCCCATAATTCCCCTTGTTTCCCATCGCTTCTCATCCTCTCACACACAAGCTTGTCGTCCGTTCACACTATTTCTTTCTTTCTTTCTTTCTTTCTTTCACCCCCTCTTCTCTCTCTCTCTCATTGCTTGTTGGTTTCCTTTTGACTCATAAGAAAGGAAACCTAAAAGTCAGTCTCTCTTTCATTTCCCTTTTTCTCTCACCTGCATCTCTCTCTTGCTTCTTTCTCTCACTCTCTTATTCTTCCTCTCTCTCTCTCTCACTCTCTTATTCTTCCTCTCTCTCTCTTTCTCTCTCTCTCTCTCTCTCTCACTTGCATCTCTCTCTTGCTTCTTTCTCTCTCTCTCTTATTCTTCCTCTCTCTCTTTCTCTCTCTCTCTCTCTCACCTGCATCTCTCTCTTGCTTCTTTCTCTCACTCTCTTATTCTTCCTCTCTCTCTCTTTCTCTCTCTCTCTCTCTCTCACTTGCATCTCTCTCTTGCTTCTTTCTCTCTCTCTCTTATTCTTCCTCTCTCTCTCTTTCTCTCTCTCTCTCTCTCTCACTTGCATCTCTCTCTTGCTTCTTTCTCTCACTCTCTTATTCTTCCTCTCTCTCTCTTTCTCTCTCTCTCTCTCTCTCACTTGCATCTCTCTCTTGCTTCTTTCTCTCACTCTCTTATTCTTCCTCTCTCTCTCTTTCTCTCTCTCTCTCTCTCACTTGCATCTCTCTCTTGCTTCTTTCTCTCACTCTCTTATTCTTCCTCTCTCTCTCTTTCTCTCTCTCTCTCTCTCTCTCACTTGCATCTCTCTCTTGCTTCTTTCTCTCACTCTCTTATTCTTCCTCTCTCTCTCTTTCTCTCTCTCTCTCTCACTTGCATCTCTCTCTTGCTTCTTTCTCTCACTCTCTTATTCTTCCTCTCTCTCTCTTTCTCTCTCTCTCTCTCTCTCACTTGCATCTCTCTCTTGCTTCTTTCTCTCACTCTCTTATTCTTCCTCTCTCTCTCTTTATCTCTCTCTCTCTCTCTCTCACTGTATCTCTCATTCAATATGTCTTTCCCTGTCATGTCTTAGTCTGCTCCTCTCTTTTCCTATTTATTTCTTTTGGTGCTTGTTTATTTTTCCATATGCAACGGAGGAGAAATCCTGTGTTCAGCCCACCATTATTCCCCCTGTCTGCCTCTCCCCAGTGCTGATACATCATCCTCCAGAGAGACTTTAGACTCCACGTGTAGGACATCTTTTTAGTGCATTCCCTTACTGTGACCCGAGATCCTCTCCTCCTTCCATTTACAAATACAAATTCGCGCAAGCACTGGAGCATGAAGGTTAATGACTCGGCATGCTCTAGTGCTGTTCCCGAAACTCATTTGTGGAACTGCGTCCCCACGCGCGAGTGCAATCTCAAAACATTAGTCCAGCAGACATCTCTAATAAACCATTTTCATCTCTGCTCACAGTCCAGTCTCGGCTCTAATACGATGGCGCCCGGCAGGACATCTTAACATGAGATGGAAGCTAAATTATACTCAGTGTGCACTCTTACAAGTTTGCTGATCTCAATTAGTTTGTGCAAGCAGATAAGATAAGGAATTGCAGACATGGCAAGGTACTGTAACTGACCAGGGTGCTGAAATGCCTTGCAAGGCTCTAGCTAGCGATCCCTGCAGACTCCCCCTGGGGTACCAGTGAGTGGATCTGTTTGATGACTAATGTTTGAGGACTAAGTGTCAGGCATTGGAGGGAGGGAGGGAGGGAGAGAAAGAGGACATGTCTGACATGACAGGAAGTAAGGAGTGGTAGAAATCTCCTAAACTAAGGGAAGTAGAGCTGATGCCTGTCAGTCATTGTCTTGGGCTCCTGCCAAACTTTTATTTATGAAACACTTAGTTGACAGACAGGAGAAGGTTCTTACTCATGGCCTGTGGACATCAACGTCCAGTCTTGTAGTGCTGTTGCAGCCCGTTTTCTTTCTGGACTCTGTAGAGTGCTGCGGTGTCTGTTGTGGCCTCTCCCCCTGTCATCCCCACTGAGGCATCCGCCGGAGAGCCTTGGTTTGCCCTGGGGGGCTCTGGAACACTGGTGGTGCTTGGTGTCTCCTGAGGAGCTGTGTGTGTGTGTGTGTGTGTGTGTGTGTGTGTGTGTGTGTGTGTGTGTGTGTGTGTGTGTGTGTGTGTGTGAGAGAGAGAGAGAGAGATAGAGATAGATAGAGCTCACCTATCATTGTCAGAGTCATGGCTTTGGACAGGTGTTGCCTTTGAAATGTCTCTGTGTGTGTGTGTGTGTTTGTGTGTTTGTACATGTTTCATGAGGAGAAGTCCTTGCAGCATACCCTACATAGCTCTGTCACACTTGAAGGCATTCACAAACCCATATGCACCTGGACACACACACACACACACACACACACACACACACACACACACACACAGACACAGAGGATGGGCATTAGGCAGAGGATGTTTGTGTTGGCTCAAAGTGGCTTTGTAGTTGTGTAAGAAAGCCCCAGTGCTGGTACCTCTCCTACCCTGTTTCATCCTCATGCTGGCACAGCACGGCCTGTCCCAGCAGCAGCAGCAGCAGCAGCCCACATCAGTAAATAAAGCAAGAGAACACAATTACCCCAGGACATGTCTACCTCTCCAGCCTTCAATTCTGCACTTCAATTCTGCCTCTTTCTACCTGTCTCTGTGTGTGTGTGTGTGTGTGTGTGTGTGTGTGTGTGTGTGTGTGTGTGTGTGTGTGTTTACTGGAAAGGTTGGTTGCGTCACTCAGTCTGTCTGTGTTTGAAGGAGAGGGTATTTAAGGCAGTGCTGTCTGCATTGGATGCCGAAGTGTCTCCCTCACATACACATATATACACACACACACACACACACAAAGACACACACACGCGCATGCACGCACACACACACGCACGCACACATGCACAAACACACAAAAAGGTGCATGAGATTGACACAAACAAGCTCCTATACATGCACACACACACACTCACAAAACACACTCTTACACAAACAAACACACAGACAGACACACACACACACACACACACACACACACGCGCGCGCGCGCGCACACAGACACGCACAGACAAACTCTCACATAAAGCCACTTGGGTGAGTGAGCAAGTGTGCTTTGAGGAGCACTGAAGTGTGGTGTATCTCTAGTGTTGATCACAGAAAATCACTGGGTCGGCTGGAGATCTAGAGGCTGCTGATTACAGTTATATCAGCAGGCAAAATAGTGGGTGTCGCGCCGGGGCCTGCTGCTCCAGGAAGCCAGTTCCCACCTCAGTGGTGAGTGGATGCTGGATGATTACTCTCTCTCTCTCTCTCTCTCTCTCTCTCTCTCTCTCTCTCTCTCTCTCTCTCTCTCTCTCTCTCTCAAATTCAAATTCAAAGTTGCTTTATTAGCATGACTGTATGGGAACAGTGTTGCCAAAGCTATTGTAACATACAACATAACATACAAGAACATAAGACCGTAGGACCAAAAACAAACAAAAAAAACAGAAAATACATAAGGAGAGGGGGGTACATCAGTGTGGGGTGGACATAAAAGATTTAAAATTAACAGCAGTAAAGCGACACAGTTGTCTGCAGTGGGCCCTCCCTTTCCACTTCCTCTGAATGAGCATCATTACCTACATAAAGACCCCACTGCATCCTTATCTACATAAAGACCCCACTGCATCATTACCTACATAAAGACCCCACTGCATCATTACCTACATAAAGACCCCACTGCATCATTACTACATAAAGACCCCACTGCATCATTACCTACATAAAGACCCCACTGCATCCTTATCTACATAAAGACCCCACTGCATCATTACTACATAAAGACCCCACTGCATCCTTATCTACATAAAGACCCCACTGCATCCTTATCTACATAAAGACCCCACTGCATCCTTACTACATAAAGACCCCACTGCATCCTTATCTACATAAAGACCCCACTGCATCCTTATCTACATAAAGACCCCACTGCATCCTTACTACATAAAGACCCCACTGCATCCTTACTACATAAAGACCCGACTGCATCCTTATCTACATAAAGACCCGACTGCATCCTTACTACATAAAGACCCCACTGCATCCTTACTACATAAAGACCCCACTGCATCCTTATCTACATAAAGACCCCACTGCATCCTTACCTACATAAAGACCCCACTGCATCCTTACTACATAAAGACCCCACTGCATCCTTACTACATAAAGACCCCACTGCATCCTTACCTACATAAAGACCCCACTGCATCCTTACCTACATAAAGACCCCACTGCATCCTTACCCACATAAAGACCCCACTGCATCCTTACCCACATAAAGACCCCACTGCATCATTACTACATAAAGACCCCACTGCATCCTTACCTACATAAAGACCCCACTGCATCCTTACTACATAAAGACCCCACTGCATCCTTACCTACATAAAGACCCCACTGCATCCTTACCTACATAAAGACCCCACTGCATCATTACTACATAAAGACCCCACTGCATCATTACCTACATAAAGACCCCACTGCATCCTTACTACATAAAGACCCCACTGCATCCTTATCTACATAAAGACCCCACTGCATCCTTACCTACATAAAGACCCCACTGCATCCTTACCTACATAAAGACCCCACTGCATCCTTACCTACATAAAGACCCCACTGCATCCTTACCTACATAAAGACCCCACTGCATCCTTACCTACATAAAGACCCCACTGCATCATTACTACATAAAGACCCCACTGCATCCTTACCTACATAAAGACCCCACTGCATCCTTACCTACATAAAGACCCCACTGCATCCTTACCTACATAAAGACCCCACTGCATCCTTACCTACATAAAGACCCCACTGCATCATTACTACATAAAGACCCCACTGCATCCTTACCTACATAAAGACCCCACTGCATCATTACTACATAAAGACCCCACTGCATCATTACTACATAAAGACCCCACTGCATCCTTACCTACATAAAGACCCCACTGCATCCTTACCTACATAAAGACCCCACTGCATCCTTACCTACATAAAGACCCCACTGCATCCTTACCTACATAAAGACCCCACTGCATCCTTATCTACATAAAGACCCCACTCACTCTGTCTTTCTCTTTCTCTCTTTTTTTCCTCATCACCTTCGGAGGGGGAGCTGAAGGGAGGATGCACATCAGTTTATTTTGACGTGTGTGTGTGTGTGTGTGTGTGTGTATTGACAGAGGGGGTTGTTTGCAGACCCGCTGCAACAGCGCAGGATGTCTTTCATTGGCCCTTGTCTTGTTTCTTGTATCAACCCCCACTGGCCTGACAGATCATCATGTTATCATCTTCTCAGACACATCCTTACCCTCCCTCCCAATAGTGCCCCCTGTCCGCCCCTCTCTGTGTGACCCTCTCCTAACTGCCTCCCTGTCTCATCCTTCATTCAGTGCTGAGCATCACCTGCTCTCCGCTGCCTGCTCCGTCGGCATCACCCCATTAGCTGGTCAGGTCAGCGGGGGGTGGGGGGGTGGGAGGGGTGTCTGAGATGGGACGGTGGGGGCAGGGCTTGATATGGGATGGGACGGTGGAGGGCAGGGCTTGCTTGCCCATTGGCCCTGGTGTTAAGCAGCAGGGAGGCAACAAGCAGTGCGGTGGTGCAGAGAGCAGCAGAGAGGGACACAGGTGTCTGTGTATCTCTGACACCTATTAATGGTTTAATTGTTGTGTGTAGGTGTGTGTGTGTGTGTGTGTGTGTGTGTTTTTTTGGCATTCATCATTATGCTAAAGAAAATAATGAGTCTATGCGTGTTTTAATCCACTGTATGTGTGCCAATTTTAAAAATGAAAATGTTCCTCACCAAGGGAGGAGTTGTGGGACAAATGGGAGTTTATAGGTACAAACTTAGTCACATTTTACCTTATATGATTTGTGACCTAATCCATCCCCTCTTTTTAGATTTGGGCTTTCTTATTTTGAATTGTGAAAATGTGCAATGACAGTTGGCCCAGCTTCTAACTGGTGACAGTAGTTGATTGAGTTATTGAGCGACACCAATAGTGTTACTCCTGGCCTGATTTCCCTCCGGTGCTGAACAAGAGACTACACGCCTGCTCGGTTCCACACCTATTTCATGGAGACGCAGAGAGATGGAAACACAGAGCACCGTGTGAGACAGATTGTCATGGAGGAGAAGAGAATGAGAAACTCTCCGAGAAATTGTGTTTTACAGAGAGAAGATGTGTGTGGGTGGGTGTAAAAAAAAAGAAAGAAAGAAAGACAGATGGAGATGATCTAAAAAAAGACGTCATATCTCCTTTTTTCACTTTTTATGAGGACAGACGAGAGTGCAGGGCAACGAAGGTACAGGATGGAGAGATGCATAAAGAAAGAGAGAGAAGAAAAGCGAGTGAGAGAAAGAGAGAGAGAGAGGGCAAGAGTAAACGAGAGATGGAACGAGGGGATACAGAGATACAGAAAGAGAGGAAGAGATATAAGCTAGCTGTAGAGGGGCGTTACAGCAGAGTGTGCGAGAGGAAGTGTTGCAGCAGTCGGCCCAGCTGTCTCAGGTGGTCTCGTGGGTTCACACTGGGTTGGCGCCAGTCCTCTACGCTCTGTGGCTCTGTCACAACACATCCAGGCCTGGCTCGCTGAAGGCTCAGCTTTCTCTTTTGCTCACCCTCCGTGTCACACAACTCTTCAGACGCCGTGTTTTTACAAGAACCACTCTGAGACGACACATTACCATAGGACTAACTCAGAAGCCACACATTACCATAGGACTGAGTCAAAAATGACACATTACTGTGGGACTAACTCAGAAATGACATGTCAACAAGTTACAGGACTAACTTCAAAATGGCACATTACTATAAGACTAACTCAGAAGCCACACATTACCATAGGACTGAGTCAAAAATGACACATTACTGTGGGACTAACTCAGAAATGACACATTACCATAGGACTAACTCAGAAATGACATGTCAACAAGTTACAGGACTGACTTCAAAATGGCACATTACTATAAGACTAACTCTGAAATAGCACATGACTCATTCCAACTCTAACGACAGACCACGAGACAAACGCTGTAACTGCACATTACAGTAAGCATAGCTCTGAGAGAGCTGATGGGCCCTCCCTGTGTGCCAGCCAGGCCTGCAGTGGGGTCTTTATGTAGGTAATGATGCTCATTTAGAGCAAGTGTAAAGGGAGGGCCCACTGCAGACAACTGTGTCGCTTGAAAACAATGACGGGAGGCAGTTGTTTAGCTCCAGGGGAATCCGTCGGGGCCACGGGATGATTGTGTCAGTAGTTAGATGTAATCATGATTCATTCATTCCATATCTCCTCCTGTGTTTCACTGATTTGTCAGAGGGTGTTTGGGAGACTGTTTGTCACTGGTGTGCAGGCTTTATTTTGGGGAGTGGAGGAGGAGGAGTCTGATGTGTGTCTTCTGTGATGTGAGAAAACTGTGATGTGAGAAAAAAAAAATGTGTGTGTGTATGAGCGAGAGAGAGCAAGAGAGGGAAGAGACTGGGAATAAACAATCTTTCCAAGTGATTTGGTCATTGCTGCAGATATGCTCTACAACACCAACAGTTAGTACGCCTTGTTACATTTACATACAGTACATACCTATTTTGACATCGTAACACTATTGTTTACTCTCTATAGTTACACAACCATGACCCTAACAGCTGTACAGTGTAAACCAGCAATGATGTTAGGTGTTGAGTTAGCCTGTATATATGTGTGTGTGTGTGAGTGTGTGTGTGTGTGTGTGTGTGTGTGTGTGTGTGTGTGTGTGTGTGTGTGTGTGTGTGTGTGTGTGTGTGTGTGTGTGTGTGTGTGTGTGTGTGTATTTTGACCGGCCAGTCTTGGCTGCTCTAGCATCCAGAGAGGTTTTTTTTATCTGATCGGCTGCACAAAAAGCATCCCAGGTAATTTGAAGGGGGCACACAGCGGGCCAAGGATGAAAGGGAGCAGCATTAAGCATGGATGAGGAGAGGGTCGGGGAGCGCATCTGCTCCCCCTTGCTTTCCTCTTACAGGTTTCCTTTTTTATCACCAGCACTCTGTTTTTGGCAGAGATGTTGGAGGTGTGTGTGTGTGTCTGGGGGGTTGGGAGGTGAAAATGCAAATAGCTCTTGTTCTGTCAAACTGAATCAATCACTCGTTTGAGGCTACAATCAAACACTCCTTTTGCAGCTATTTCTAAGTCTTTTTAGTGTGTATGTGTGTGTGTGTGTGTGTGTGTGTGTGTGTGTGTGTGTTTGTGTGTGTGTGTTTGTGTGTGTGTGGGTGTTTTAAAAATTAATGTTACATCTACGTATTACAGTATGTTTACTGTAGTGAGAGAGCTGTGTATACAATTGTGTGTGTGTGTGTGTGTGTGTGTGTGTGTGTGTGTGTGTGTGTGTGTGTGTGTGTGTGTGTCTACTTCATCAATTTATCAGGGTCACTAATAAAATATGAATCAGTAAATGAATAACAACAACACTCTTTTACAAACACAATGAATGGTACACCAACAGACCCAGACCTGCCTCAGCCAGACAGGGCCCCCCTCTGACCTGGGTTCTGTTGATTTTCACTGGCCACTGCTGGCCATGTACTTGTTCTAAACCGTCCAGACCTTGGGCTCTCTAAGCACCTTGAGACACTGAGAAATCGAACTGAATTGGTCTTTATTCACAAACCACTGTACAGTGCTGTTTAATGCTTCCTTTTACTCATTCAGTTCCTCTGAAAAGGGAAGAAATAAATCTTTGTCATTCCTCTGGACGGGGTGTGAAATGTGGGGAGTGGAGATGGCTATCTGTGGCTGTCTGTGGCTCCAGGTGCCTCTGTGCTGTTTACGGCTTGCTGTGTGCTATGCACGTCACAACAAGGCTAGAGCTAATGATTAGCTTTCAGTCAGGATCTGGGGATGGTGTGTGTGGGTGGGGGGGTGGTCGGGGGGTTTGGAAGACGTGCTGCGTGTTGGCTCTCACAATACGCTCCTGGGAAAGGGAATTGAAAAGCGAAACGAGACGTGATGTTAATTTGGCTCAGTGAATGGAATATAAATAAATAATCTATGTAGGGATGGGCGATTTCTATATCACAATATTTCTTGGTGTTTGTGGTGATGTCGATACAAATGACAATATGGAGATAGTAGCATCATTTTCTTGGCCACAAGTCACATTTGCTTATACTCTTTGGAGCTGTGCAAATACAGTAGATCGGGAAGTGCTGCAGATTTAGGCAGACTTCACTTCTAAAGTGGAAGACTGATACCCTGCTAATCCTCCTGGCCTGGTCCAGTGGTTTGCTCCGCATATCACATTTCTTATTTTCTGCCCAGTATTTCAGGAAATTTAAAAAATACAGAACTACCTGGATAGAGATTAGGCAAACCCTATTTCTTAGTCTAGCTTGCATGTGTGTAAGTGTGTGTGTGTGTGTGTGTGTGTGTATGTACTGTATGTGTGTGTGTTGCTGCTATGTAACACAGGAAGGCATCAATCTGACAGCATTATTTGCACTCCAACTCCCAGATGAGGATGAAGATGATGATGATGATGATGATGATGATAACATAATGCAATACTCTTATAATGACATCATCATGATTAGGATTGCAGAGCAGAACTTAAATACTCACACACTCTTATGTTTTAGGCTTTTGCAATACTGGTAGGTCTTACTGAGAATGTAACTATAACACCAGCTAAGCATATGCCCCAGGCATGGCCTCCCAGATAATCCCATAAAGCTTTACATTTTACATGACACAGTGGCAGCAGCAGCAACCTTAGCAGCAGCAGTAGACGAGAGGAGAGGTGAGGAGAGGAGAGGTGAGGAGAGGAGAGCAGAGCAATGCTCCCATCCTGTCCCAGCCACAGTGTTGGGATGCAGAGCAGGTCTGCCAGACAAAGTGCAGCCTCTCCAGTCGGGTGCCGTGCCCTTTTCCTCCGTCTAACCTTTAGCGTGCTCGCGGGGCCCACCTCCTCTCCCGCCTCCCCTCCCTCTCTCCTCTCCTCCTCCTCCTCCTCCTTTCCCTGCTGCCACCATCCGAAATGAGGGAAGATCGATGGGTCCCCAAGTCTCAGCGCTTCCTTGCCCTTAGATTGGAGAGCAACGCGCACGCGTCCTGAATGCTAAAAAACAAAAAAAGCGGGAGAGTTGGAAAAGAACAGGTTCACACAGGTCCCCGCCGCCCTCTCCCTTCTAAACATAGCCAGCCCAACGTGCAGCGCACATACATCCTGCGGGGACGAGAGGTATTGACTAAAACATGAGGGAGAAAAGGGTCCTGCGTGGCACTTGGAAATGTTACTATTTGCAATTTCACCACTTAACATTAAGTAGAGACAAAGCAAGTTTACAATTCTGACATTAACTTTGACACATTTCTTCCAAGAACTATAAATAATCAATAACTTTTGAAAAAACAGCTGTAGATAGATACTACACTACTTCAGTTGCATAGCATTATCTGGGTAAGCCCATTTGTGAGAAAGCAGGATGACATTCATTGCTATTTTAACATTTATCAACATATATCCAGTTTAGCAAGTATACAGTTACAATGATTATTTCTACTTAGTTTCATAGAGTTTACAGAGAGTTTATGTTGTACTTGAGAACACTATGCAATATTATATTCTTCTGGTTTAAAAACAAGACACTGGAGAGGTTTGGATTGACCCAGGACTGCAGTTTTTAGAGTGGAGGATGCATGTCAGTGTGCGTGTCTGCTGATGAGAGAGAGCTCAGCTTGCACAGCCATCAAAGCGATCCGCTGGCTGATGAAACCAGCGGCGAGGGTTGTTCTAACTCACAAGTCCACGCTGTCTGCCAGAGAGCTGTGAGGTCAGAGCTGTCCACTGTGGATCAAGGCTAGCCACACCTACAGATGCTTTTGTGAAAGATCAAAACTGCCCATTCTTTGGCCAACTGACCAAACAGATCCAACAGTTTTGTTGTTTTTCCAAGTGAATCAGGTAATGTGTGTTTTAGACACAGCAAATATAATTTTCCAATGGATAAGGTGAACAATGTCTGTTTTTAACAATGCAAAGACATCGTTTTTAGTCACATATACAGAACAGAACCTTTTTGCAAAGGAGTCGTGTTAGTCATGTCTGTTCTGACACTGTACCTCTTGCATGTTTATATTGATTGATTACCTGGAAACACTTACTGTAATAAATGATCTGAAGGGTTATGCGTGTCAATGTCAGCATGCCAGTAACCCTGGTCTCCTTCCTGTGTCTCTGCAGGTAAGCATGTATTCCATCTGCATGGTGACCCCTGCTCTAGCTCTGTGTGCCCAGCCTAGCTGGTTATTTCTGGATCTCTGGTGAGGTCTGGTGTCTGCCCTCGTCTCCCCACTCTCCTCCTCGCCTGCCTGCTCTTCTGCCAACTCCTCGCTCCATCGCACTGTTGTGGTTTAGTGTGAGCTCAGTCAGCTTCCCGTGTCACACTCACAACCTCTCTCTCACTCCTTCCCTTCCTGTGTGCCATCTTTTTTTTCACCTGTATGAATAGAGTGCAGTAGATGCTCTCTTCTCACCTCCTCTTCCTCCAGCATTTACTTGTAAACGAAATTGACAACATACAGTTGGTGAGAAGACATAGGATTTGCTGAGGTGTAAATTATTCTGGTGGGACACATCAGGCTTGTGATACAGGAAATGTCCAATTATGTTCAGCTTATCAGTTGTTGATGCATCTCCTGTCCGTGTGTGTGTGTGTGTGTGTGTGTGTGTGTGTGTGTTCTGTGCTTGTATGTGTGTGTGTGTTTCTATATATGTGGTAGTGTGTGTACAGTATGTGTGTAGGTGGATCTGTGTAAATTCTCCCGGAGTTTGTGAAACAGAAGGTTTCACTTTTATAAATGTTTTTCTGTGCATAAGCATGAGTGGTTTTGTGTGTGTGTGGTGTGTCTGTGCACATATGGCTGTGAGTGTGTATCTGTGAGACAGATCTTTTCAGTCCTAAGACAATAACGGCTGATGTCTGTGTGTAGCACTAAACAATGCCACCCTCCTCAAGAGACGACAGAGTATTGATGTGATAGGAAAGCTTTATTAGTTTGCCATGGCCTTATCGGGTTTAGTCTAGACTCTGTCTGGTGTTTTGGATTTTAATCAATTCAGCCTTATCATAGGACTGTGGGTGATTTTTTTCAGTTTAGCAAGATTACACTTTTATTTCATTTCAGTAGCATGTTTCTAGAACAAGGTGCTTCCTAGACATAAGATTACCTCATAAGATATTCAGAGTATCACAGAGTCTGACTGTATAGTTAGACTGTATAGCAATGGATTTTGATGGAATTGGGAAACTCAACCATGAAATCATCAGGAAAGAATGCTTCATTCCATTTAGTCTAAGAAGCCTTGAACACTGGCAATCCATTGTCCAATTAATCTCATGTTATCATTGTCAGTCTTGTACCTCAACTGGATGCTAAACTGCTGACTACTACCGTAATTTCCCAAATATAGGACACACCATAAATAAACCGCAAGGCAGTGTTTTATGAATCCAGATTAGATTGTGCTTTAATCAGAAAGAACAATAAAGAAATGCATTCCCATAGATATGGCGCCCCCAGGGCTGCAGAAACTTGCAAAATTCATGTATTAAAGGTGAACTATGCCGGTTTTTTAGCTTAATATGCAGGTTTTTTTTATCTTAATTTACCTTCACTTAACAGCTTCGGAGTCATTGGAATGGTTATATGACTTTTTTCAGGTTGAATGGTGGCATTCTCACTTCCCCCTAGCGCCTGTGAGCGGAAAAAACACCCTTTGGGCCGGCGGCCTCAGTGTCAGGAAGTAAATAACGAGTGTAACAAATTGCTTTACTGCATTCAAATACCCATACACGCCAGGCACCGGCTAGAACAAGGTAGCGATGGGGTTTCTCAGACATTCGTCATGACAGAGCCGGCGAAAAAGAAGCAAAAACCAAGAAAACAGTGAGGAAATTGCCAATACTGCATAGTTTCTCTTTAACCGTGATTTCTATTCGAGAATTTACGGTATCACTGGCAACATCTGCACATGCCAGCATCAAGAACCTGCACTGAGTGCTTTCAGCTCTAAATCAAACCAATGAGTGAGATGACAAGCACTCTGGCGCATGCTGTTTCCAGCCGAGTGAAAACTAGGCAAGCAAGCTACAGTAGGTGTGTGTCCTTTTTCACTCAGTATCGGAAAGTGTTCTCAGCAACTTCTCATTCACCAATTTCAAAGGCTGTAGATGGGGAATAAAACTGGGGTGTGGAAGCTCTGTAGGGGGGAAAAAGCACTTTGCCAATGCAATGCTCTCTGGATCTATTTTCTTTTCGAATTGCACATAATGGCTAAGGACCAGCAAGGATGGAGAAGAGATGAAGATCAGTACTGACGCTGGAGCTATCAGCCCCGCCTGAGACGACGGCCAGGAGAGAGAGCCGCTGTGCTGCGCTGTCTGGCTGAAGCCTGGAGATGCTATCAGGCCTTTTTTAAATAAGACGAAAGAGGACAGAGCAAGCAGCCTTCTCTTTTTGCGCTCATCTCTTATAAATACCGTCAACGCCATACAATAGATTTGAAGTGGGAATCGTTAGGGGAATTTGCAGCAAGCATGTTGCATGAATACAGTATGAGGATATTTGAGTGTTTTGACGGTGACAATGCAAAACACAAACTCTGTCTGTTTTTTTTTTTAGATCAACCGTTTATTGTTGAGGCTTATTTGAATGATAACTTTCAGTCCTGGAAGGCTCAGTCACTAATGGTCCTCTGAGTCTCTCTGGCAATTCAGATATAGCTTCTAATGTGTTGCAAAGAGCATTCTCCTACCAACTCTCCATTCAGTGAAAACAATGTGCTTTGCCGCTCATCCATGTTTATGGAGATGCTGAAAGATTTAACAGTGTGTCCAAACCACATGTTAAGCCTAATTGCACCCTAATGCATCAACGCAGATGATCAAAAACTCCATCTCATTCCCAGATTGCCTCGTGTTTTGCTGGCCACTGGCACTGGTCAAGGCCGTGAGATGATTAATAACATCCTATTAACCCTGAGTCCATGAGGTCCGTGGTCCATGATAATCTGAGTTAAATCGCCGACTTGTAGTTGGGTATATAAGGCCTCTCTATGTGCGGCCCCAAATGGACAGAGAGCATCGGCTAATGAGCAGGCTGGACACCCAGCGCAGTCAATTTCGGAGTTTAAATCAGCGTGTAATGAGGGTCTGAAATCTTTGACTAGACATCAGTGGACGATTGTTTTGCCTTCCTCCCTATATAAGGTCAGAGTTTGAGGAGGAGTTTGAATTCTGCATCTCAGATGCTGTTGCAGACCTGACAGAGATCAGCTTGTGTGGTTTTTAGGCTCCAGTTTTTATGTCCAGGGTATGTTTCAGTTTGTGATCTGATGCATCATTGTCTCCATAAATTTGATGTGTGTGTGTGTTGATTTTGTTGTTGGCTTGGGGCAGTATTGCATTGTACTTCATAAACCGTAATGACGATTCATATTTTTTTTTTCCTTTTCTCAGTTCAACATTTTAGGCCTATTTAGACAGAACACCATGGTTGTTTATCTGAAAGGAATAAGTGTTATAATTGCAATTTTGCTGCAAGTTTCTTGTTTGCATGCAGCATGTATGGTCACTGGAAAAAGAAGGGAGGGAAACAGATTTCTGTAAAACATGTTTCTGTATTTATATACCTTACATGTTTATGTTTATATTTTTTTAGTAGACACTTTTGTTTTGTCGGCTAAAAATGACATATATAGCCTTAATTAAATCAAAACGCCAATATTAGTAATAGGCACTGTAAAAAATCCTAGAATTCAAAATCTAAGTGAGATAAATAAGCTTAAATCAAGGGTACATATACTTATTTTTATAATATTTGCTTATAACAAGACAGTTTTGCCTTTTTTTGCACCGTTTTGACCTTGTTATAAGTGAAAATTTTCTTGTTCTGTTGGCAAATCTTGCAAGTGAAAGTTTCTTGTTTAGTGGAAATACTACTTAAAATAAGCATAATTATCTGGCAAGATAATAGAACTGACAATAGAACAAGAATATTTTCACTTAGTACAAGGCAAATTAAATCAAGTGCAAAACTGTCTTGTATAAGCAAATATTAGAATAATAAGTACCGGTACATATTCACTTGATTTAAGCTTATTTATCTCACTTAGATTTTGAATTCTAGGATTCTATGCAGTGTACATATAATTTAACAGAAGGATGAAAATAACCATGGACATATACAAATTCTGTAAGAATGAATTAGTTGGATACAAGGTAAACAGATGTGTCTTTAGATGTCATTTTTGAAAATCGCAAAACTAGAACAGAGAGCATTAGGTAAATGATTCCACCAAAGACAAAGCACTTTTATGAAGGCTTTGTTTTTTGTTCATTTTGGGAGATGATTTTTACTTCAGCTCAGGTCACAAAAAAAGTATGCTTCTCACAGTAAAAGCCTGTTGGTATTTACCTGCACTTTCCCTCCTTCTTCGACTTGGTATGTCAGGGGGATTTTCATCTCTATGGACAAAGACTTTTTTCGAAAGCTGCAGGTACTGTAGTCACATTCTGAAAGCAGAGACTGTAGCAACAGCTGAGTCGTTGCTATGGAAGTAAAGTAGTCAGATGGGACATATTTTAGAAGTTCAAGTTATTGAAAGACCTTGCAGGTGCCTTGAAAGTACTCTGCACACACAGCAGTGGGAAACTATTAATGGCTTCTCTCATAGGTCTGGGCCTTATCGTATCAAAGCAAGATCAGGGCCAGATCCAGAAATATGCTGAACCCACTCTGACAAAAGCTCCCCAATCCGGTTAATTTAAAAGGGGGCTCGGTGTGTGTTGCAGTTTTTTGCAGCTTGGAAGATGTTCACTTACATTTGAGCCTATTCATGCTGTTTTATATGTACTGTAGGTACAGAGACTGGAGCCTGGTAGTCCATGGAGTGGTTCCCCTGCATTCAGACACAAGAATGACACTGAAATTCCCGTTTTCCCCAAGAATTTTGGTACAGAGGCCCACACATTTGCTCTGGCTCCCCCATTATTTTTTGGCTTATTTGAGAACTGTTTGAGAACTCCATAATGAAACTATGAATTTGTATCAGTGTTTTGATGAAGTGTGGTCATCTACAGTATGTAAATACTGGACAGAGTAAAAGTGGTGAGATATTCTCTGTCTTGCAACTAATTGGATTGCAGTACATTTCCTGATTCGGACCGCACATTTATGGCCTTTCACGATTGCCCATGTCAGATTAGACGATCACAGAGACATAGGGCCCTATTTTCGCCCTGGCGCATGGTGGAAAACGGGTTATTTTCTTGGCGAAAAAGTTTAAATTCTTATTTTGCACGTCGCCAAGGGGTGTGGCAACTAACAACCTGAGGAGGGATCTGGCGCGCATTACGCCACTGACCAAGAGAAAACTGGTCAGAAGTCGATGGCGAGTTGTTTATATCATTGTATATATATATATAAGAGCGTATTATCATTATCATTATTAATGATATGGGCGGGTGCACAACGCACCATGCTTCTCTCATCCACAAATGCACACCGCCGCACATCCATGCAAAACATTACAAATTACACAATTACAATGTGACTGATTAAAAAACCTAGAAACGCCTTGTTGCGCCATCCTCCCGACATTTGATAACGAAAACACTCCCAATGTGAACTGGACATCTCACTAAATTTAAATAAGCTTTTCGCCAGTGACCATGCGTTTTAGACTGTCACGATAGGGCCCATAAAGTCCCCCTATTTCTTATCAACTTCAAAACACATAAGAGATTTACAAAATATTCTGACATGCTAGACTTTTCATCAGTGTGTCACGGAGCTTCACATAAGACAAATAGCTTGTCTTTGTCACACACGACTAGTTCCTTAATCAGTGTCATTGCTAACCTTCATATTCGGGCCTGATGCTGGAGATTTGTCAGCTACAATAAATACAATCAGCTACAATGAGGCTGAAATCATGTATTCTGAACCAGGCATTACTCCGTAGCACAGACCCACTTACAGTACTCTGTTTCTGGCCTTGAAAAAGTAGCTGCACTGGTATCAATTCATACTCCATTGAAATGATGGCTTTTGATGGTATAATGACAAACATTCTTGTTACATACTTTTAATAGCAGTCATTGACTTTTCAAAGTCATCAAAGACATAGACATATAGGTCACCATGGTGACTGGGGCTTCATCATGGCCTTGCCAGGTAGGTTTCTTAGACAGGTATAGCAAGCAGAAAGGATGCATGTGGAAAGAATCAAATAATGCAACTTGAAATGGCCATAATCTCAGGCGGAGGTAGTTTCATTGTATTGGAAATAATAAAAATAATATTTGTATGTAGGCTACTGTACATGTTCATCGATTTAAAAGTGCAGGGAAAAAATGTTTAGACGTGCAGCTGCAACTGTAAAATAAGTTACGCATGGCTGTTGACATCCTTTTCCATCAGTGTTGTCAGGCAAGGTCAAAATGAGAAGAAAAAAAATTGACACACATTTTTGATTGTTTTCCCCCTTCTACTTTATGCTTTCTTGAATTGTATGTGTCAATAGCAGTGCTATGTGCAAAAGGAATATTGCAAATGGGGAAAAAAAGCAGCAAACAGGAAAATAATTGTTGGAGGGGCTGGTATGCAGGATATTAGGGGATATAGAGTGAAGTGAAATGGATCCTAGACACTGTTGTAGACACTCTGTTTCCTCTAATGAATTGACCTGAAGACTCATTCACTCATCCGCACATCTAGCCTGTCAATCAAAATTTTGATTCCAACGCTGTTGTTTTGAGACTTTGTGTTGTTGGAGATGTAAAAAAAAGTAGTGTCAGTGTGCATGTCAATGTTTTACAGACATGCTTATTTTAGTTTATTTAGAATTGGAAAATAAAAACGTACACCAAGAACAAAATAGTTTTTTTGTCAGCTTGTCACATGTAATTACTTTTGTTTCGTCAACTGGAAGAACTAAAATCCATTTGCCCTGCGAGAGAAAGAACACGACAAAGTAACTTTTTGGGTCACAGCAAGTTCAAATGACATCAGTGTAGAGACTGTGATGCTAACTTTTTTGAAGCACAGCATGCGTCTAAAAGGCTCCAGGAATAATTGTGTTCTTCAGACTGAAACTGTCATGTTCCTACCCTGGTACACAGCACACTGCACAGCATCGGCAGCATCAGCTTGCTCAGTGGATGGGTATTAATGATGGGGACCTTGCTTCAGGTGGCGTTAATGATCCTGCACTCTCAAGACACACGTAGTCTTATGTGACTGTGGTCGATGACCTCCTGTTGCTCCTGTGAATCCTAAATCATCCATTATCCGCTGCTTAATCTCCCACTGGCTGTCGAGTAGCCGTGGAAATTGTGTACCGGTATTTTAATGGAAATAATGCAGAAGTATCCTGGTCACAGAGCTGTATGGTGTTGGAATGAACCTGTTAGATCAAATAGTCATAGTTATAGGAATAGTATTTAGCAGACTCTTTTGTCCAAAGCCACTTTGATTAAAAAAAAAATAGACAAGAACAATGAAGAGAAAATGAAGCTGTATGCATAATGCAATTAAATGCATACATTATATACACTATTATTATGCGTGAATACTTGATTGTAATTATGATCAGAAATATGAACAAGTCCAGCAATTGCAGTTGCAGTGTAGGCGAATGCAAGAGTATTCATATGTGGAGCCAGAATGGATTGCTTACTGTATATTGATATGTGAACTCTTCTTCTTCAAATCTTCTTCTTCAAATCTTTTTATTCTGGATTGGTCTGTGTATCCTATTGCTGGTCTTTGACAGCATTAGAGTGCTGTCACTGGGCACATTTCTATCTCAAATGTCTATGATATGTGGTGGAATAATATGGATCCGTTAAATGGAGATACTTATTTATTAATGGAAGGATTTGTTTGTGCTCGCTTCGGAAATAAGGATGTTAGTAGGAAGTAAAATGATGGCATTTGGTAAAAAACAAAATGTGAGTTGCTCGCTGATTAAATGTAAAGCTGCCTGCTACAGTATTCCATAGTTTTATCTTCGATTTCCAAATGCTGCCTCAGGCGAATGTTGCAACTCATTCTGAAAACTGATGTTAAAAAATGTCAGGACATCGATAGAGAGTATCATGAATTATATGATCTGTCACAAATTCGTACCTTGAAGATGTTTATATATAATGTTGTTTTAATATTGAACTTGACAGTTAAATATCAGCACATAAATCCACATTTAATGACTATTGTAATGATTGTTTACACCATAATCATAGCAATGTTCCAGTAGGACTGTCGGATTGGATCTGCCATATAAGTTGATATAATATATTATCATTGAAATTATTGACATCCGCTTATTTCAGAACACCACAACTAGTAAAGTAAAGAGCTCTAACGATTGAACAAGTTCAACAAATTAAATATTCAACACTGGTAGGTCAGAAGCATATAATTCCCGCCTGAAAAGAGCACCTCACCCATCAGCCTTGGATGGCGCTGCTCTAGGCTTCTCTCCCCTCCCCTCTGCTCCGCTCCCCCATCAGTGTTGGCCCACACAGGCTCTCTGGGCTTGCCTCTCTTCTCCAGGTGCCTGGCTGTTATCATCTGTGCACACATGAGCAGGTGGCAGGGGATGGGCCAGCTCCGTGCTCATTTCCCTCCAGAGTCCTGAATCCCTCTGCACAGCTCTCTCTCTCTCTCGCTCTCTCTCTCTTTCCCAGCCTCCTCTGTCTCTCCTCAGCCTCTTCCTCTCCTTTCTCCTCAGCCTCATCCTTAGACTCTCCTCTCTCATCAACCTCCAGTTCTCATCAGTGTCCTCCTCTCTCTCTCTCTCTCTCTCTCTCTCTCTCTCTCTCTATCTCTCTCCCTCTCCAGCATCCTCCTCTCTCCTCAGTCTCCACTTCCATCCATTTATCATTCATCTTTCATTCCCTCTTTCTATCTTCTATCTCATTCTCTCTAACATTCCCTCTTTCTATCTTCTATCTCATTCTCTCTAACATTCCCTGGGCCGTATCAGGTGGGGTTGGCCCAGAGTGTGGGCGAGGGGGTCAGGGCAGGAAATGTCCTGTCACTGTGTGCTTTAACAGATGCTGCTGAGCCTCTACGCTGAGATCACTCTGAGTCTGTCAGCTGTAATGGCCGTCTCCTTGACTGAACGCACCTCTTCAGAGGAGGTTAATGGCGCAGCGCAGCTCATGTTTTCAGCACACAGGGGATCAAAGGGTTGCCAGTGGGAACACAGTCCTGCAGAGGTGACTGGTTGTCTTGATTGGCTTTAAACCACAAGGGGATCCACAGCTTCAGCTCTGATCAGTGCTCCTATTAAATCCCTGTGGAGGGATGTGAGTGGCTTCGCTGGAGCCAGCTTCCGTTATTGTGTCTTCTGTCTTACCACACTGAGCCTCAGGCAGGCAGTGAATGGATGTTTTTCCCGTGCTGCACATTCTCTGAAATATTTTTTTTGTTGTTACTGTGAAGACACGATGAAGAAGGCCGTGTGTGTGCT
This sequence comes from Alosa pseudoharengus, assembly GCF_046254945.1. Classification (NCBI taxonomy): domain Eukaryota; kingdom Metazoa; phylum Chordata; class Actinopteri; order Clupeiformes; family Clupeidae; genus Alosa; species Alosa pseudoharengus. The sequence goes on along the minus strand of NW_027468870.1, from coordinate 29,337,964 downwards.
TGTGTGTGTTAGTATGTGTGTTAGCGTGTGTGTTAGTAGGCTATGTGTGTTAGCAGGGCCGGCGGAAGGCAATCCTGGGCCAAATAAGAATATGTCGCCCCCATATTCATAGACTGTGTGCCGCTTTCGACTGTGTGCTACCTTCGCAGAATCATTTTTTTTTTATTTTAATAAATAAATTTTGCGGGACAATTGCGACCGGGCCTCATGAAAAAAATGGTAGCCTACAATTAAGCAATTAGGCTTTCTAGTAACATTAACATATTATTATTACAGGCTATTGCCGGTATACAGAAGTCGGACTACCTTTCGAATATGATGCCGTCTGTTAGGTGTGCATTTAAACGTGACATTAGGAACACGCATCGGGTGTCACTGTCTCAGATCACCCAGTGATAGGACCGTCTTATTGCGGGCAAACAAGCTCAGGGCTCCCCTGATTAGGTAACATGGTGAGATGCAGATTTTACCTTATTACATCGATGTCCCTCTGCTACGTTCCACTGTTAGCAACCTAGCGATTCAGGCTGAAGATCAGCACCCTCATCATATGCGGGAGAAAAGTTTATCAATCTGCACACTTTTCTGTATTCTGCAGTGCACCTAACCCCTCACTGCTCCCCGAGCGCCACTGTTGTTGCAGACAGCTCACTGCGCCGGGATTAGTGTGTGCTTCACCTCACTGTGTGCTGAGTGTGTTTCACTAATTCACGGATTGGGATAAATGCAGAGACCAAATTTCCCTCACGGGATCAAAAGAGTATATATACTTATACTTATACTTGTCCAGATTGCCCATGCCTTCCGCCAGCCCTGTGTGTTAGTGTGTGTATGTGTGTGTATGTGTGTGTACACGTGTGTGTGTGTGTGTTTGTGTGTGTGTGTGCGTGTGCGTCCCTGAAAGTAGCAATGTATTCAGCACAAAAGATTTACACACCTTGTCCTTGTTAAAAATAGGTCCCCATTCATGTCTGAATTACTTTGGGACATTGAACAAGAACAAACAGTAGGTATTATTATTGCCTCCTTATAAACAATAGCCCATCACATTTCTAGGCTCTAGACTTGCTGAGTGAAATATTTCAGAGACTGTGAAGTGGTGTGTGTTTGTGTGTGTGTGTGTGTGTGTGTGTGTGTGTGTGTGTGTGTGAGAGAGTGAGATTTAGCTCAGTGTGTCGTCGGCACTGGTGCTGTGACTCTCTGACTTTTGGAAGCAAAGTGTCACGACCCTGCGTGTTCTCCATGTCTTTATCTCTGGCTTCCTGGTAGGGTGGCGTTAGCGGGCAGGTGGAGTTAGTGGGCGGATGGCGGTAGTGGGCAGGTGGAGTTAGCTAGCTTGACTGGACTCAGGTCTGTAAAGGGGTCACCTGCCAAGTGTCTGTTATTCCCTTTACCTCAGCACTACCGGTACTTGGACTTTTGCTTTTCTTAATGCACCACATGGCACGACAGCATTATGTTGCTGCTTCAGATTGTACATGTTCTCATATTCTGTTGTTGTTTCTGTCTTGTTGTTCATTTATCATTATTATTTGCCAATCATTTATTGGAGTAAATCTCAGGGTGACTGTAAATGTGTTATTGATCAAATATGTCGTCTGACTTCATACCACAGAGCCGTGCAAAGCCTGCTGTGTGTAAAAAACAGACACATCAGAGCGCGCTGGTAGCTGGGCCAACTTCTGTCAAGGGACGCTTGAGATCAAGCTGTGAATTCCTGATGAGAAGTTAAATAAACGAGTCAATTAGCGAGCAGTCCAGCTCGAGAGGGCATTTCAGTTCGACTCAGAGGAATGGCTCTATCCCCCAACCAACCCCCCCCCCCCCCCCCCCTCCTCCTCTTCTCGGCTGCTGATCAGCACAACCGCCAGAGAGCAGATCAAAGGAAAAGGGAGGAGAGTGCGGGCAAATTAATCTCATTGTGAGCTAAATAAATATCAAGACAGAAATGTGTCTTTTGTCACTAATAAGAACTAAAGGACATATTTCACACAAGTAATGCCAGGTCATTTTGGATTTATGCATTTGTAGAGTAACTTTAATATGTGCTTAATATGTAGAATTACATATAATTAAATGTTTTATATTTTGTGATGCAGAATGATGGTGGATAAAAAAGATGTATTCTAGGCAATGTGGTGATGTTGGGTGACTGTGGTTGTTTCCATGAGGTCACAAAACGCAGAATGTGAGTCTGGCTGGTGACCTGATGTGTGTGATGCCGTGTTAAGATGTTGGGTGACTAATACAAGGACCTGCTGGGCCGGGCCCTGGCTGTGTCCCCAACAAATGGGTCCCCTCCGCTCCTCCCATCTGTCCCCTGGCCTTACCCACAATCCTCAGCATGGGGTGCTTGGCAGTGGCTGACTCAGAGACAGTGCACAAAGACACGACACCCGGGTCCATGGAGACCGTTGGCCTAGAACAACACGAAAGGTGTTTTGTATAGTTGGGCCCAGTTTTCAAAAGCTATGCCAGTATTTCATTTCAGAGGTTGAAATTTGTCTGACTGCATATTTCTTTGGAAAAAATAAAATAAATATCCAACCATGGTGTCCAGATAGAAAGCAAATCCCCGTGACACTTGCAAAATACTGTATGTTACCATGCAGACAATCAAACCAAAACACATCACATGCAGAGTGAGGACATATGGCTGATGCCTAAAATAGTTCTCTTCAAATCAAGCATATCTGTTTGAATGTTTCCATTGCTGCACAACCCTTTCCAATACCAAAGTATTTTACCACATATATAATCTGCAGTACCATTCAATGGTTTGGGGTCACTTAGAAATTCCTTTTTTGACCATTAGAATAGCACCAAACCAATCAGAAATGCAGTGTATACATTGTAGCTTTCCTAAATAGTACCCACAATACACCAATGTCAGCATCAACAAAAGTGGTGACTTCAGGATGCTGGCCTTCTAGAGCAAAACACATTTCTCAGTCTGGCCTATAAAGAAGGACATTTGTGAGAACAAATGCTGGTATTTGCCTCCATCTGTCCATCCCAGAGTGTGATGGTCTGGGAGTGCTTTGGTGGTGGTAAAGTGGAAAAATTCTACAGGATGAAAGAAATCTTGAAGAAAGGCCATCACTCCAATTTGCAATGCCATGCCACACACCCTGTGGACGGTGCTTGATTGGAATTGGCCAGTTTCCTCCAAAAAGATGACAGTGACCAAAAGCTCAGCTCCAGACTATTGAAGGACCATTTAGAGAGGAAGCAGCCAGCTGGTATTCTGTCTATAATGGAGTGGAGTGGATGCAAATCTCAAAGTGACCTCAAAACAGAAGTGTGTGATGTTTAACTGATCATATCACAAGTGTTATATCCGAAGTAACACTTCAGATGGCATAGTACTCTTTACACTGTGGCTACTGTAGAAATCTTATGAGTAGCACAATGCAACAGCTACTTATCACACTTCAAATCTAATAAGATGTTGATATTTTGTAGTTACACACCCTTATTCCTAAACCCGTTTTTATGTCATTACAAAGTAAAATGCATATCACCATATGTAATAGCGTAGTAATATGCCGTTCTATGCTGTACGCTAACAGAGGATGGACTCCTTGACAAAATGACACTGTCTACTTTCCTCCCCCTGTAATTGAAACACATTTCCACTGATATGGACTGTCACTCTGCAATCTGGAAGTACTTGTTATGGAGATAGAATCTCGTGGTTTCTGTAAAGAGCAGGAGAATTAGCATATTATCAGCAGCATCATTATTGTGCGCAATTAGCGGTGTTTTAAGGACATCCAACTAATCTCATCAAACTGATGTGATGAATTTAACAGACAGCAAAGTATCACAAGATGGTGAGCGCCTCACAGCAGTGTTGGCTATGCCTATCACAGCAAGACCCTGTGGCAGCAAAGCTTGTCTCGCTGTCGGTTACTCTGAAAGCTAGGCTGAGCTTTTGTGCGTTGGCAATCATTATGAGTTGTTTGAAGAGATTATGTAATGTGTTATTAAATTACTAATGAAGAGGCATCTCCAACGATCGGGGTTCTCTAAGCTATTTAAAACCGTTTTAATTTCCAAGGCTGTAATTTTCATATTGGTGTGAGGGAGATGATTGGTTAGCATTTTACAGATTGAGAAAGGGGAAGTAAAGAGCTTACATAGTGTTACATGTAGTTTCATAATTTATTAAACATGTTCCTTGTCGCAATATATGCAATATAAGTGACATTCATCTGATTTAGTGTGGCCAGTAACATTTAAGTTAAGTTAAACAATGTTCCTCAAAAGCTGTCACGGCACATGGGTAACGTCTTTGGAAATGTTTAGTACATTTAAAGGTAAACTATGCAGTATTGGCAATTTCCTTACTGTTTTCTCGGTTTTTGCTTCTTTTTCGCTGGCTCTGTCATGACGAATGTCTGAGAAACTCGATCGCTACCTTTTTCTACCGGATGCCTGGCGTGTATGTGTATTTGAATGCAGTAAAGCAATTCGTTACACTCGTTATACTTCCTGACACCGAGGCCGTCGGCCCGCCGGCCCACAGTTGCAAGGGTGGTTTTTCCGCTCACAGGCGCTAGGGGGAAGCTTGACGGCCACCATTTAACCCGAAAAAAGTCATATAACCATTCCAATGACTCTGAAACTGTTAAATGAAGTTAAATGAAGCTAAAAAACTTGCATATTAAGCTAAAAAACCTGCATAGTGTGCCTTTAAGAAAACATCTGATTTTTAGAAAGGAACAGTGAGTGACTGTTCCATGAACAGCAGCCGTCCCCAGGAAGAATGTAGATGTATGGCAGTGATTAGGGTCCCCAGTGTTGCTTAAAGCCAGGGCCATCTGGGAACTCAGCAAAGCCAGTAGTGCAACTGGCGCAACAGACTGACTCGCATTGGTGACGCCATGGCTGCTGCTCTCATGGAGCAGTCATGTACTGTATGCGCAACATAATCATCTATTCCCTAATTCACTTTCTCACAGAGCACATGTAACAGTAAATGTGAATGTTCATTTATATTGGTACCTAGTCCACAGTGTGAAATGCAATGGATGGAGCTGTCACGCTCAATCACACAGGATTGCTAAGGGTCCTCTTAGTCATGGATAAAAAGGTTAGAGGCTACAGTATCAAGTGTCTGTATGTTTGTTATGGCTAGCTAGTGTACTAACATTCAGGATTGTTTGTCTGTATGAAAACCAGCTTCCCTGACAGAGCAGGATTTTTTAAAGTAAACATTTCATTACTGGACTAGTGTAACATAATTATGCATTTCCAACAAGAATTGAATGCGGAAGCTAAATTCCTGAATTGGAAAAGGGGAAAAAGTGAAAGACACAGAGAGCTAATTTTATCTCAAGATGAAGTTCCTTTATGTCATGTCTCTCATTGTTGGACTAACCATATAATGACGGAAAAGCAAATGAGAAAACAAACAAGCAAATGAGAAAAACATAGAATGTTTTCTGGCCGACATGCTCATAATTTAGCATTCTGTTTCAGGGTACCTACGCGTATAATTGGTCTCAGAGTACCCATAACCATAGCCGTAGCCTCTCATAGCACTCTATATATTTGTTTGTGAGTGTTTTTAAAAACCTATTACAGTATTCTCCTCTGAGGAGTCACTGGAGAGCTGCCTGAACCTTAGCATCACCCCCATGCCCACTTCTGTTATAGGTATCTGGCACTGGGATTGGCTATTTGCATAGCGCTGAAGGACCATTACCATAACGAGTCACCTTTGTTTTTAACGGCTCGATACCTGTTGACTCTTCATAAAACAGAGGAATAGATCTAGGGTTAGGATGCGAGTGTGTGTCGGATACTCCAGTTGGGGGAGGGGGGGTGTGGTGGATGATAGGATGTGTGTTTAGGGTTGGGTGGTAGATATTTGAGAGTCAAGGCAGCATATTGGATTGTTTGCATTACACTTTTGTTGAATATTTCTTCAGAGCCCATTAAAGTGTTTCTGTCGTTGAGTGTGTTCAATCCTGTGTCATAATACATATCCTCAAGCTCCCCAGTAATGTTTCCCTGTTCATGACTTGGAATACAGGATTTTTTGAACATGATGAATACAGTATTTTGTTTTCGTAGGAGAGTCAACCTTGCCTGTAGCCTAGCGTTGTTTCTCCCTCTGTTGGTAGGATTGTATGGTGATTGTGTGCCAGTCTTATTGCGAGCTTAGTGCATTGTCCCAGTCCTATTGTCTTCAATTCCTGTTGTTCTGTCTGCAGACAAATGATACATGCAGGTAGCCCCAAAGTGAATGTTGAAATATGAGCACGTCAGCATGAAAGCTTTGTTTGTGTCATTTGTCTCTTTGCTGGTCTCTCCCGCCATTGTGTAGTTAGTCCTCAAAAAACGAGAGAAGAATAAAAAAGATGGCCGTGCTGAACGATGCTGTAAGTTGCAGTAAGGGATCTGTCTCCCAGAGTCCAGCACTCTGGCTGTCCTTATGTCTCCTGGCTGATTTATATGGGGAGTGGGGGAGCAGGCCGACCGGGGGGGGATTAAAGAGGATTGATAGTTATGAAACATTCAGAATGAGCAGCGGCTGCTTCAGAAGGTGCCCTTAAATGCAATTTAAGTGTTCTGCTACACTGCAAAGGCTTCTTAATGAGGGGTGTTTGTTTGTGTCCTGTCAGTGAGCAGCAAAGCTTCTCTCTCTCTCTCTCTCTCTCTCTCTCTCTCTTATTCACTTTGTCCCTCTCTCTGCCCCAGTCCTTTTCATGCAGTTCTATCTCTCTCATACAGACACATGGTCTCTCTCTCTCTGTCTATTTCTCTCTCTTTTTTTTGCTTTTTTCATGTCTTAAATTATGTCCCTCTCTTTCTACTCTTTTGCTCACTCATCTGTCCATCACTCTCTGTCACTCTACTTTCATTTTCTCTTCCTTTTGCTGTCTCTTTTTCCCATTTGCTCTCTCTTCTCTCTCCCCCTCGCACACACACACACACACACACACACACACACACACACACACACACACCAATAGGAGCACACAGTGGCAGCAAAATAAATGACTGGTGGCCAGAAGAGACTGTTCCAAACAATGAAAGAAAGAAAGGGTGGCTGATAGAACGGTGTAGCAGATCAGTGCTCAGTGGATCAGGGTGCAGCAGACCTCACCCGTGCACACATCAGATCGACCTCAGGAGTCAATCAATACTCACATGTAACAACAAACGAATACGTGGAAGAACATTCCACTGGATTCTCCCGCACCAAGATCCTAAAAATAGCTATCTTCAGATGCCTGCAGTCATTGTCTTTGCATATTAATCATCATCCAGCGTGAAATGCAGCTTTTTGTACTGTGTGTGTGTGTGTGTGTGTGTGTGTGTGTGTGTGTGTGTTGGGGTGGGGGATTTAGGAGTAACACTTTATGATGTTTCAACATTACATAATTGCTTTCAGTAAAGGACATGATAAAAAGCCACTACACAATAGAATTAGCTAAAATAGATTTGTTAGTGTTAACTGAATGCATTTATTCACAATAGTTTGGAGCATTACATTACTGTAATCACTTGGCAAACCATCTATTTTGGCATTGTGTACAACATTTGGCGCTATGTCGTAGGCTAGTCATTATCGTGGGTAGAAAAGGTCAGTCATTTGCAAATAGCATGCTCATACATTACGAAGTAATGTTACTGTTCCCAATATTCCAATATCCAGTAGCCTGATGAATGTTTCAGCATGCTCAGCCAATCAGTGATTATGGTGTTAGTGTCATGGAAGATGAATCATACACAGTCTATGCATTGACACAGGGATTTAAATCAATGATTCAACCCACGCCTGAGCCTCCAGCAAGCAGAGGATACGTCCGCTGCCTCCTGATGCTGACTGTGCTCTGGCTTTCTTAGATTTGGCCCTCGTGGGACGTTCTGCTGTGATGGCATCTCACTGCTGAATAAGATTTTCTTTTCTTACTTTTCTTGCTCTCTGTGAAAAAGACTTAGAAGTGCACATAGTAGGAACCTGTATTTGGAGTCACTTTGGATAACAGCAGCCACGTTTACATGGACAGTATTTTTTGTCATTGCGATTAAACTATTCCGATTGAAAAATGTGCGCCGTCTGTTTACAAGGGGTGCGTTCTATTCAGACCAGGTGCTCTCAAGCGCTTTAGAATCTTTGATCGGAATAGCCGTTGTTACCTACTTTTCCTTGAAGATACAGCAGTCAATCTGAACACATGGGTGTTCATTCGGAATAGGATCAGACTACACCATCTCTTTTATTCCGATTAAAATTCTGATCGGATCAGGAATTTTCATTCCGATTTAGGTGTTTATATGACAATTTTTATTCCAATTGAGCCGTTATTCCATTTCTAATCAGAATAGAAGTGTCCATGTAAACGTGGCTAGTGTCTGTCTGGTAGATGAATATAAAAGTACATTTAAATGTAAGTAACTACTAAATGAACAATGTTTCAATTAAGTCATTTGGCAGACACTTCCATGCACAGTGACGCTTGGTACAAGTTAAGTAAAGTGAAAGCAAATAGCTGATAAAGGAGAAGCCATGGAGGCCGAAGACTTTTGTGTTTTTATGGATCGCGTGAAATGCAAATGCAGTTTGGTGGGAGTCGCTAAGGGATAAAGACCAGAAGCATGTGCTGCTGCTGGATGCTGCCCCTGGCTTCTGGCACTGGTCAACAGATGCAGCACTGAGTAGCAGCAGCTTTTTGTGACCTCCTGCTGGACCACTGCAGATGGGGAGTACGGGGCATGTTTCCCTGGCACCGCCTGCAGCCGTGCTGGGCAAAGGGGGCAGTTTAGCTGGGCTCCATTGGCACCGGCCTGCCACATCGCTGGGCAAAAGGGGGCAGTTTAGCCGGAGGCCTGGTGCCCGAATCCTTCTCACGCCCACCGCTCTCACGACGAGGCTCCTGCTGCCAGGCAAACGCGGCGGCGCGCGTCAGAGACACTGGCCTCGACGACATGGCAGAACAGGTGCATGGCAACGAAAACTGTGAGCAAAGAAAGGCAGAATCTGTGCTACATATTCATGTGAAAAAAAGATAAAAAACACATGCAGGAAATGGAAACTGGTGTGAATAAACGCAAGCCAAAGAAAAACTGCCCCATGTTTATGGACAAAGAAACAGGTCCTAGAAAGCGGTGACTTATACTTTTGCGCTGACATAAATGCTAACCAATAATACATGTCAAATGGGTCCTTATCATACTCTTTGAGGTTTCTTTTTTGACATGGTTGTCTGATAATGTTATTCCGATACAGTTCTGCTTGACTTGATCGCAGAATGAATGGAAACATAGCACTGACCACAGAACATGTTCCTCTCTATCGGCTCAGCATGATTGATGTGGGGAACAGTGGTTTTGACATGGTCGGGAAGCAAGAGGTCTTCTGAGACTGGCAGGATTTGATTTCAGTTTGTCTTGTGCTTTAGACTGAAGGGGAGGAAATCCCCATGCATGGTGATAATGTAAGTCAATATACAGCAACCTTGCATGTGTAACAGGGTGTGTAGCATTAAAGGCACACTATGCAAGATTTTCACCTTTATGAAGCCAATTTGATGGTAAACAAACTTCTAATAGGCAAATCGTTCACCTAGAATAGCTATGCAGCACAGACGTAGCAAGTCCCTACCGAGAAAACCAGCCATGCAACTTCCAAGAGCGGCGCCCTGCCAAATCTCATGAGAATCGTGAAACATTACCTTGTCAGTAGATATAGCTCTTTGGAGATAGTTTTTGCCTGTTGTTAATCCTTCACCTCCACAACAAAAGCATTTGCATTGTGTACAGGGGGGATAAGTCGCGAGAAGTTAGCTATTTACAATAGCAGAGTAACATATAGACTCTAGAGGGAGCTCTTAACTTGCCAAAAATATCTAAAACTGCATAGTATGTGAGTGATAATGTGTGTGCATTGTTAATATGTCAGCAATGAAGCTAGCATGAAATCATATAAATGAAGGCATTCTTCAAGTACAGTGTGCCTGTGTTACAGTATGCTTGAGATTAGCCTAGAGAATTTGTGGGAAATATTTTTCTGTACGAAGGGCAAAAGCAAAAGGCAGGGCAAAGTATTGACAACATCAAGGTTGTGGGTTCGATTCCAAGGAGACACACATATGATAAAGTTTATACCTTACTTGTGTTGTAAATCACGTTGGGTGACAGTGTCTCTAAGATGAACACATTTGAATAAATATACATGGGAAAGACAGTGTGCACCTGCATCTTGTCTGTACCACAGAATGCTGTATTGTGACACGTACAGATGAATTGGCTTTTGATGGATTGCTGAGAGCTGGCTCAGGTTTGTGGAAATGCCTTTCTCTGGCATTCTCTGCTGACAGGGACATTTAGTCATAAATGGGGTATGATAAAATGACAGGGGCTTCTCATAGGACAGGAAAATAGTAATTCTCAGAAAAGTGTGATAGTTGCCTTCAACACAATCATAGCACTAGCATTTCATCCCCAGGAAAACATCCACACATTTTTTTTATTTAAGCAAGTAATGCTTAAATAAAACATACTTGTATTTATAATGTATGTTACTCTGCTATTGTAAATAACAAACTTCTCGCGACTTATCTCCCCTGTACACACTGCAAATGCTTTTGTTGTGCACATTGATCAAGGATGGATGGATCCCTCAACAGAGCTAGCGATATGAGTCTGTCCAAGGCATAGTTCTTCAGCCCAATGGAGTAACGTTGGTGTTACAGACAGGTATCAGCCCATTGACAATAGGAAGACAAAAACGAAAATCGAACATATTGTCTATATAGAGTGAATAAGTTCAAAAAGACAGGTAAAGACAAACATTGCACAAAATAAAATGCTAAAAAGAACACGAGCCTGCCACCATGAGAGTTTTCCATTCTGTGTCCATCAGGAGAGCAAGCGGTGTGCCCCAGCAAGTCAGGCTGTAGTATTAGGGAGTCCTGACACTTGAACTATTGATACACATATTGCAGTTGTGAGGGGAACAATCTTCAATATATCATTAAGGCCCAAGGAAGCACCAAACTAGTCTTTAATTCCCCCTTGCGTAATTACAGTTTCACTCAAGTGCACGGACGCCCATGATGAGTGAGTGCTGAGCTTACACACAGTGTGTGTTTTTGCAGTGGGTCAAGTGGACACTGAGAGTTATTCACGGTTCAATCAATACCAGGGACACATTAGAGGCAGGAAATTACTTTATCTTCTACAAAGGGCGCTTCACTTTAGTACCTAACTGGAGGAATGATTAGTCATCACTCCCTGCTGAGGAGGGATGTAATTACAAAGCTAAACTGCGGCATGCTTCCTGCAAACACACACAGCCTCTGCCTCACCATGACAGATAGACAAAGGAACTCGAAGGGAAGGGCCTAGCTCACAGAGGGAGTCCTTCATTCAGCAGTTTTTCCACCCATCCTTTTCATCCTGTTTTTTTTTTTGTATCTCTTTGTATATTTGTCGTGTTATCTTCTTGGCACTACATGCGTTGGTCATATCACCATGAAAGAGTTGTTTGAAATGGAATAGTACTAAGTGTGTTAGAGCATGGATTAAGTTGATTTGTGTGTGGGTTTCTCACCAGTCACCAACAGAGCTATTTCAATGATGTTCTCCATATCTAACAATTAAATGGAGGGATTTTATTGTTTCATGAAAATTGCAGTGCAGGCATATTCCATGGAATTTCAAGGATATTGTATATTGATAGAAACAAACATCTTCTTGATCAAGACCTAAGGGCCCCAGAACTGAAGTATGTTATATGGAGGATGATACAGTAAAAGTGGCATCAGGTTTGGATAAATATTTAAAAAATATATATTTTATATTTTAAACAATGGTTTTACTCTCTGCAGGTTGTTCATTTGTACGTTGTAGGTGCTTACAGAACTACAGATTATAATTGGATGACAGGTTTATAGAAAAGTTCAGTATACAGGATATTGAATCCTTCACTTCCCTTTTCAGTCATGAAAGCCATTTCGATCTCCGTGTGAGAAGAAACAGGTTTATGTAAGAGAGATTACACTAAACCTCTCTTCCCTTTTGACAACCCAGTCCTGGCAGGAAGTGGAGAGTTAAAAATAGGTTCACACAAAGACCTCTGAGTTTTGCCACCAAAATCAAGGCAAGGTTGGCTTAGCAACCACAATGTGTTCAACAAATCGTCCAACGATGACAAAAGTGTGAATGGAGGCCGATCTGTTAGTGCAATTCCCTTCTGTCATACATCACGTCCCCTCGTGTTTACGCTGCTGTCTTCCCGGTCTCTCTCACTCTCCCGTTGTCTCATCATGACTGAACCACCGTCAGTACTCACTACTCTCAGTCAGCTGATTCTATAGTCTTTGCTCTATCGTCGTGACCCAAACATTAACCCTAATTCTTTAAGTCTTTTATGTTTGTGAGGAAAACTAAGTGTTGAAGAGAGACAGATGTGGATGTCCTGCCAACAGCTAAAAGCTCACTTATGCTCCTGTGTCCTTAGGACGTCATGGCCAAGGATGTGAAACTCTGTTGTCTGTACCCTCTCCAGAAATCAGACCTCATGCGTCTGTCTTGGTTGTGCTACTTTCTTTTTCTTTTTTTACCTTTTTGGTCTATGATAGTTAGTTAGACCTTAAGGTGGGAGTGAGGAAAGCTGTGTGGTACTGACATGAGATGAGTGACTCTGCCTAGCGTGAACTGTGCGCTGTAGCTATAGAGAAAAAGAACTCCTCATCCAACGGTGAAGTGTATTTGTTGGCATTTGTTGAACTTGCTCCTCATGCAACTTTCAGCTGTCATGGGATGAACTGGCTAATACATATTTCAGAAAGATGAAAACTCTGTTTGTTTATTTATTTATTTATTTATTTTAAAAGAAGTCTGACAGCATTCGTATTACATGTCTTTACTGCCATAAAGTAATCATACCAGATTCCTGGCATTTCTTACAGTGTGTAGACAAGATTGATACAATACATAATACTTGTCTATTCAGTGATTGAATTGGTCCGTATTTTGCCATAGCTAGCTTAGTGCCTCTGGAACTAATTGGATTGTGTTATTTAAAGGTAAACAACACTTAAAGATAGTGCTCTGTTTACTACCCAGCAGCACAATCGCTTTGAATTGTTTATGAAAATATACACACAAATGTACAATAGATCACACGTGGAAAATGTCAATGAGTGTTGTGTGTGACAGACACGAGTCTAAATAAATACATAAATAAATAATAATTTAAAAAAAGTATCCGGTACAATCACTCAAAAAAGAGAACAATTCCAGAAAATTCAGTATGTGTGGCAACCCTCGTGTACAACCTCATATCAATTTAGTTTTTTCCTATTGGTTTACAAACTTGCAGCAAAATATGTATGCTTTTGTTCTCATGTCATGTGCAATTAAATGGGAGCTTTGTTTTTTTGAAGCAATCATTTGGTTGTAGAAGTAGTTCTTGTTTTGACAATAAATAAAAATACAAGTTTGTTTGTGATCATCACACTGATGTTCTTTGTTCTCTTTTTTTGTTCTCTGTTCCAATCTTCTGGCGAATGGCATCTTGGACCGGCTCTTTAACTTGACTGTTTTTGAACAGGTAAGCACCACTTTTCTTCCTCCTCAGCCTTGCCACAAACACGGCGAGAATCTCTTACTAAACAAACACAAACTGTGTTGTTACCAAAGCCTTGGTGTCATGGGAAGGGCCTCAGGTATTTTTCTCTTACTGCAAATGCCTTGATGTTGAAGGCTCCAACAGAGCCATGCTCCCAGTAGCCCCCTGCCTTAACCCTGGAGCAGAAGACGGCCTGCTGGGCTGATTTGGAGTGTATGAGCAAAGATCCTTGATTACTAACCTCCACTCCATTTAAACCCTCTCTAATATAAGTCTTGATGAGCCCATCTCATACAAATTTAGAGAATTTGGAAAATTCAGCATGATGTTGGCCCAAATGATGATAAAGTAGTATACAGGACATGAAAAAAATTGTTATTTTAATGGTGATTTGATAGCATAATATCAATCACTATGTAAAAATGTTCAGTCTGTATATCCTGTAGTATGTCATTACAAACAGCTGTAAGTAGTAATTTGATGGTAACACCTACCTGCAGTCTCACTCTAGCTGACTTAGCTCCCTCTGTAGCCCGGGCTTGTTTTGCTGACGTTCCTTTGGGTTTCCTGGGTGCCAGATCCCAACGTTTCTCCACTGGATTGACAGACATACTCATTTACATAAACACTCATCCTTATCTACACATGCACCTACACATACACCTTCACATGGACAGTCTTGGGACATTGGGCTGGAGCTGAACAGCACAAAAAATATGTGTCACTTCAGATAAGCTCAAAGGTATACAGTAGCAGAGATCCCCTAACCCCAAGTCCACAAACTCACCCTAAACACTGAGGAGTTGATGCACTAAGACCATAGTGGCTGTTTATATGCATGATTTGCATCTTAAAACATGCCATTTTATGTAGGAACAGACTGCACATGAAGGAAAACGCATTATACCGGCCACAGAAGAGCTGTCAGGCAAGCTGACTTTTCTCACTAGTGCACATACACATGGCAGGAGAAGTGCAAAGAGTGCCTTTTAAAAGCAGGTGTAATCCAGATTGCTGTCAAATGCATCATTTGGAGAAACTTTCAGAAACAACAGAAGTACCAGTATTCTGAGCACTACTGTAGTTTTGCTAAAAAAGCAACCTTTAGTTAAGTTTGCCTTTTAATGTCGTACTTTCACTTTGTCACGTCATTCACTACTTTATCCCTGATATACTATTGAATCTGTCATAGCCTAGCTGCACAAATACTTTGTTTTAAAGCCGAGTAGAATTGCTGCTCTGCACTACTTTATGTCTTTGTTTTTTGACTTCCTATTATCAAGTATTGTATTATTTCATGATCTTTTGATTCCTCTTAATGTTGCTGTCGGTTGACTTAATTCAACTGTGCCTGGGATTGAATGACACCATTTAGTTGTGGGCACCGCAAGTAACGGTTGGAGGGCGATGGCAGGCGGTGAGGAGCCCTCTTTACCTGAGTGCTTAGTAAATTCCATGTAATATGGCAAGGCACAGTGTCTGATTTCTGCAGATGGGAAAAGGTACAGTTAATGCTGTCTTAATATATCTACTTCAGAAACATCTAATAAGTAATGCTCAAAAAGTGTGTGTGTGTGTGTGTGTGTGTGTGGGTCTGTGTCTGTGTGTGGGTCTGTGTGTGTGTGTGTGTGTACTAGTACAATGTTACAGTTTTACATTGGATAGTGCTCGTGGATCACAAAGCACGGATATCACGGAAGTTGATGCTGAAGGATCAAGATAAACAGCATGTCCATTCTTGTGTGATGTTGATAGGAAGATGTGTACTCATACATATCCAAGCCATCGTACAAGTGAACACAATCCTGTATGTTTTGTAGAGGGTCTTGCAAATACTACTGGAGCATTGCCACGTCACCCACTGTACATGCAAACCCCAACCCCACACAGAACAGAGCAGCTCTGCCCAGCGGTGTGTGAGGCGTGTCCAGATATGATGGATTGAGGGTGTTTGTGCAGACGCGCAAAATGCCACCAGAGTCTGGCACCCAGTGCACCCGTGATCAGCATAATCCCTGCAGCCGCAGGGGGGCGAGGACGAGGAGGATGGCAGAGGATGGCTCCGAGTGGCCGGCTCGTCTGGGTCGGAGCCATTCATGCCTGGATCATGCCCTGGCGCTCCCCTGAGCCATCGGGCAGCCAGCATGGGTTGCGGGCTCGGGGCTCAGGCGCCGGCCGCGATGCCAGCTCAGTGACGCCGCGCAAGGCAGGGAGGAAGAAGAGCTGCAGTCAAAGAGCGTTTAGCTAGTCATGGTGGTGTTTCACTGCCTTCCTGGGAGGCTGCAGCATCTCTGGATTCCTCATGGGCGAGTACATGTCATGGGGAGTGTGTGTCGAAATTAAATAGAGTACAAGACAATGGCAGAGAGAGACACACAGACACACAGACAGACAGAGTGGCAGAGCAAGGACGAATCAGGGGGAACGAGTGGAGGGATGTAAGAAAAGGAAACATTCTGAGGCAAAAAAAGCAGGAATAGGTCCAATCTGCGCTGCCCCTGGTGGTTTAGCGGCCTCATCTACACGGGCTATCTGGAATGGTCACCTGGGAAACGGCGCCGGTGAGCCTGAGCCAATTAAATTAGGCAGCACAGCAGCTGAAACTCCGCTCCGCTCTGCTCTGCTCTGCTCTACTCCTCTCCTCTCCTCTCCTCTCCTCTCCTCTCCTCTCCTCGGTGCTCCTCTCTGCTCCCGTACCCCTGACTGCACCCCCCTCACTCTGTCATTCCCTGTGGACTACCCACCCCACCACCACCACCACCACCACCACCACCACCGAGCCCTTCGCAGCCCGCTGCGTGCTGTATACAGTAATTGTATTTAGGACACCGGTGCCTGATGGAATAGTGTGGAAATTGCTGGGTGGCTGAATAAACACACTGCGTGGCCAGAAAAGCCCAGACGAGATCTTTAGCAATGCAACCTCCCTGTTTTTATTACCCTGGAGAGGGTGTTACCGGAGCAAGGTGCCCCAGCCAGAGTTTCAGCTGAAAGTTCTCTCTCTACCAGAGTAAAATTAGGAACTGGGATGCATGCAGTCAAGGGAGGGGAAGGTCAGTTTTTTTGAAAAAGTTCTTCGGCAATTTATGCCCTATATAATATGGCCATACAGTACATGTGACTATTTGCAAACTAGTGACTATATGCAAGCTAAACTATGACTGCCCCAATTGCTTGTTTAGGTGGCTAATTCGTTAGTCAATAAGGATGGAATGTGAGGATGGTATATAATAAGTTACTTGATAATCATGCCTGTCTGTCGTTGATTGAAGTGATGTGGCCTTATAAGTGTCCAGTCTAGAAATGTATAAAAGCTGTCGTTGATTGAAGTGATGTGGCTTTCTAAGTGTCCAGTCTAGAAAGGTATAAAAGCTGTTATTTGTTTGGAGTTGTATCTTTTCAGCAGGTTAAAAATGTTGTAATTCATTGTAATTGTGACAATGCACTGCGTCGTTGTTCATTATGATCTTGCCACACAAATGCAGCCTATAGGTCATTGATCGTATCCCATTTCATGTGACGGTAGTGCCGCTGAGGCCAGTCCCCTGTTAGAGGTGAAATCTTCCCAGTGTGGGTCCCCCTGAGTATGGTCTACAGTTTTGTCTGACACACGTACCTCCGTGTCTCCCCCTTTTGCACCAGCTGAGAGATCAGAGGCTTGCCGCCTGGTTGCCGTCGCCTTCGTTTAGCACGTCGGAGGAGCCTCGGCAGCTGTTGACACAACACTGGCACTGCCAAGAGCCATTAAACTGACTAACACCAGAGACGCACCCACGCCGCTCCGCTCCGCACTGCACAGCACTGTGCTCTGTGTCGCCGCACCGCACGGTTCATTCGTCTTTGAAGATAAATAAATAAACAAATAAGCTCAAGAATAAATAAATAAGTAAGCATCCGTCTTAATGACCTGGTGTGTGGAAAGGTGAAAACATATGGCACGGGCACGCTCTCTCTCTCTCCACCCCCTGCCGTCTCCACACGGCGTTGCCGCAGTAGCGGTCTCGGTGCCAGTCACTTTGATCATGTGACCTGTTAGCTGGCCCAGGTGTGGAGGTGGCATTAGGTATGCCTGGCAGGTATTTGCGAGGAGAAAGGTAGCCGTCCACGGAGCTGTAATGAGATCCCTGCCAACTGGTCTTCCATCTGCTGTTAGGCGCTACGCCGCTGAGCATTAAATCACCAGCCAAAAGTTTTTGGTTTTCGAGCGGAGTTTCATGCTACTCTCTTTCTCTTGTTCACTGTTTCTTTTGTCTCTCTCTCCCTCGTTCCCTCTCTCTCTCTGTCCCTCTGTCTCCCTCTCTTTCTGTCTCTCCCTCTCTTTCTCTCTCTCTCTATCTATTTCTCCCTCTCTCTTTCTCTCTCTCCTCTCTCTCTTTTCTTTTCTTTTCAATCAGCCAGTGTGTCTTTCTGTCCTCTTGAGTGGGTTTGTATGTGAGCTCCTTTTCAGGAGAAATCAAAAGAACTAATTTCACTGAACCAGCAACAAAAAGAAATCTTCCTCAAACCAGTTGCTCTAGGGGAAAGTGTGGACTCGAGTCGACAGAAGGGATTGTCTGCCTGTCTCTCTCCTCCCCATCTAGTCCGATTAGGAGCCATCCAGAAAGATACAAAAGAACCCGTCTTCCCCCAGAAGCCATACAGAGCAGGATGCTAAGAGGATTTTCTGCTGTCAGTCTGCTCTGTGTTTGAGTGATTGACAGCGCGAGGAGGGAGAGAGGAGGGAAAGGTTGAGGTTTTCATATTGGATGCATTCCGTTACGGGTTAGCAGGGTCAGCCATTCTCCCAACTGCTCTGTAGTTCCCATAAGCGAGGTCATGCATGTGTTCACTGGGAAAAAAAGGAGAGATTTTGGACCAAACTGATAAACTTGATTGAACTCAAAACCAAAGCCACTCGGTAACAAAGTTACTTTAGTTTGTATGGACTTGTTTGCCCTCAAAAAAACTCATGTTAGCTACAGTTCTCTAACAAAGTTGTCTATGTGGAAAGTAAGACGTTAGTCCAGAGCTTCTCAGCGTTAACATCGTTTACAAGTGTGTAGCATCCATTTGCTTTGCCACAATATTTCTTTTGTTGAACAAGAATAAAGCTGATTGGCCCATTGTCACTTCAGACATGACAAGTCTTAAACAAGGGTGTTTTTCATGGTGTTGAATGCTTTTTACCTGGCCATGGAGACTGAAGGATAAGGTGATTGCACTGATTACACTGACCCTGACTCACTCTGACTGAGTGAGTCACACCAACAGTTGAGGGTTTCTTTGATTTTCTCAAAGCCCTTACGAACTCTGAGCATTATGAGACACTGCCTCTCTCAGACCAACGGGGTGTCTTGATTTGAGTGAGTACTGGCATTCGCTTTAGGCTTTTGTTCTGCCTGCACCTTCTGTGACTTGTCTGACCGATCTGTGGTGCTGCAGTAGCCAGTGATCACATCGCTGCCCAGCCCAGAAGTGATGGACACAGTGATCAGTAGGCTACCTCGGCGCCCCACAGACCCATATTATTATTTGATGATTTGTAAAAGCTACTCCAAGTTTCCAAATGATTTGTTTTAAGAAGGCACTCAGGAAGAAGAGAAAGGGAGCAGTGACACCACGTGAGGGATCCATCATGATGGGGATCTGGATCTCCAGGCGCCGGCTGGCACTGAGCCATAGGGCAGAGGGCTGGGAGGGCCGCCACTGCTGCTACTGCTGCTACTTCTGGGTGGAACATGTGCCTGTCTGCGCACACATTGCATGCAGTACCTGCAGTTCACATAGCACAGTTCTACAGGTCTCATGGCAAACACAGTGTAATCCTCATTCTTTCTTTCTTTCTTTCTTTCTTTCTTTCTTTCTTTCTTTCTTTCTGATCATTGATTACTTCTTCTTCTCTGTTCTTTGATATATTGTGTAGTCATATCCATCTTCCCATATGGTTTTATTTTTTTCTATTCCCAGTTATTTACGTCCATTCTGTATCATTCTCCTGCCTCTCTGTGAGACGTGTTCTCTGCGAGATGTCCACGCTCTATTGATACCTACTGAACAATCTGCACTGATTGTGACTAATTGGGAAGTCAATGCACTCTTCAAAAATAGAGCAGAATCAATGAAGGCCATGGATGGCCATCTCCCTCATGCATTCACATGCATGCTGATGTACTCATTGATTGATTCTCCATCTACTCTATAAGCCTTCAATGTATGCCAGCATTATAGGCACACGTTCCAACACTGTCCAGGTCACTATAAATCACTGTTTGCAGGAACGGGATGGAGCGGGTGTAGTGGCATTCTTTATGATTGCCACTCTTTCATCTATAAATAATGGCTATTGTTCTGCCACGAGACACTGTACTGCCAAAGTAAAGAAAGGGAAAGCTCCCCATGACTGTACACACAGAGAAATAACAATTACTGGACATCTTTGTCATGCTTGAGTAAAGTTTGCCTATCTGACTGAGAATGCTGTGGCAAAATGTCCTCTTTTCAGTTTGTTTTATTTATTCCTCTGTTTATCTATTCGCAGTTATTTTGTCTTCTTCCGTGTTGCCCTGATGTCTGTTATGTACAATATGTCATGAGTCACTAACATTTTATTATTATTATTATTATTATTATTATTATTATTATTATTATTGCTATTATTATTACTTTGAATTAAATTATAATAGTTTACTGCAATCTTTCAGAAAACTAAATATAACACACATCATACACACATCACATTGCATTTTCTTCTAAGTGATAAATCACTGCAGTTTAGGTAATACCTTTCAAAATTGCGCCGCTAAAGACACTAATTCCAAAATGACACAAATATAGACAGAACCCTTCCCTCTGTATAAGTTGTAGTGTTTTAGTGATGCTGGCAGAGTCTAAATGGACCCCCAGCTGTGTAAAAAGGCAAACCACTTCAGAGAGCAGAGGGTGAGTAAGTGATACTTCAACAGACACTGCATGTAGTGCCGGAGCCTTTTAGAGTGCGTTGGAGGCTCGGGTAAACTGGAGTCAAGATGTATTTCTTTAGGTCGTTCACATGCAAGACTAGCATATGTCTATGTTGTATATGTCTTTCTGAACAGCATGTGGTGATTTGTGGTTGCAGCAAAGCTAAAATATGGCCTTGCACAAGGTCTGAGACAGTAACGCATCCTCCAAGTCTCTGAGAAGCGCTGTCAGTCAAACAACTTTTACAGGTGACTGACAGCGCTGTGAGCCAAGTCACAGATTGAGCTCCGTGATGTGACAAGGTAAAAGACACTACGGAATAGCTGTAATATGTCATAGTAGTATTAGTGAAGGGGACACACTCTCATTGAGACAGGTGTGAAATGGTAAAGTTCTTATGAAGGTAAAATTTGTTTATTTATTACTTTCCTACTCAGCCTGCAGTGTCAGACACAGGAGACAGAAATGTACACAAGGATGACCAAAGCTTAATTTGCATCAAGCATGCATTATCAGTTAATAACCATAATTAATCATACTGACTGTATGATCAGTGTATAATTAATGTGTAGTGCATAATTATTAGTGATATTTAATTCTGTAGTTCTGTGTCCTGCTGAGCTCAGGGGACTTGGATGTGTCCTGCTCTGTTTAGAGGGCATAGGAGCAGCCGTGAAACACAACAGCTTGATGTTCCTCCACTTAAAGGCCAAGCTCTGTACACATACTGTATACAGACATACACACACAAACATGCACACCCACCCACACACACACACACACCACACAAGCACACACACACACACACACACACACACATACACAAACACACACACACACACACACACACACATACACAAACACACACACACACAAGCACACACACACACACACACACACACACATACACAAACACACACACACACAAACACACACACACACACACACACACACACACACACACACAAACACACCCCTGGCTTACGCGCTCCTGTAGTTCCCCCTGTGCTCCTAATGACCTTCAGAAATGTCAGGGAGTGTGTCCGGGCTGCCAGCGGCTCTCTGGGCTCCTGTGACTCTCATTACCAGGAGGAGGAGGAGGAGGAGGAGGAGGAGCCCGGGCCGCTCTGCAACACTGTGCCTGCCACCCCTCACTCACTCTCCTAGGGGGTGGCGCTAGGGGGGGGGGGGGGGGGGCAGCATTGAGGGATGGAGAGAGGGATAGGTGGAGGCATGAATGGGACCCAAAGTTTCCATCTTGCTCTGACTCTGACTGCTCATACAGAGCACACAACTCTGGAATGTGTGTGTTGGGGAAGGGGGGGGGGAGGCGTTGAGTGTGTCTGTGGGGGCGGTATGTGATTTGTGTCTTTGTACGGGTGTCTGTGAGAGACCGGTGTGTGTGTGTGTGTGTGTGTGTGGTGTCAGATGATGGCCTGATCATTTCCATTCTCAGCTGCCATCAGAATTGGCCGTCACTGTCTCACTGTGCAAAGAGAGAGAGCTTCTCCGTTGCTGTGTGTGAGCTTGCTTTTAATTAACTAACTAAGAGGATTTGTTGGAAAGACACACTGAAATTGCTATTTCTTCTGAGGGTTTGCTGTTGCAGTGGTAATAATGGAATGTTATAGGATTTCCCTCTTTGTGATTCATGCTGTCTGTTTTATCAGTGTAGCCTTAGCTAGCAGCAGAGGAAACTTCACTTTCACACTTGCTGTAGTTCTTTTGTTCCACTAACATTAGCCAAGGGTGCAGTGTCAAGAAAGAAGTGCTTATTTTACATGCACAGCCCACACACACTCAAATACACGCACAGACACGCATGCGAGCACACACATGCAAATACACACTTGCATCATGCACAACCACACACACACACACACACACACACACACACACACACACACACACACACACACACACACACACACGCTTCATTACAAGTGAACTCAATATTAAAAATATTACAATCCCTTTTTCCAACTTGTAGTGTGCTACAGTAGATGTTATAAATTAATAGACATAAAAAGATCAATGAGAATAAGTGAGAATTCTATTCAATGCATATCTTTTGGTTAAGACAAAGTTTACCATGATGAGAATGCATACATCCTGGCCATCTCATCCATGACCTTGTAGTTGTCAGCACCTCATTCTTACCAGTTAAGCTACAGGAACATCAAATGGTTATTTACTTTTGATTGTGACCTGCTCCTGTTTCAAGGACAGTGCAGGGATTAAGTTGAATTTCTCTCTCTCCTTTCCTCTCCCTTTGTACTACTGTATCATGCTCCTGCCTGAGCTGCAGAAGAAGTGCTTCACGCCTTGGAGGCCTCATTTTGATGTGATATCGGCAAGCGGCCCAGGGGTCAGTGTTCAGGTCAGGGTAAAACATTTATGGGGCTTAGCGCAGAGGACACCATTGAGCCAGTGGTGTAGTCTACGTGATGCGCAGGACTACGCAGTATACTCACTTAAAATAGGCAAGGATACGTTTTAACATTTGGGGTTGATCACAGTATACCCACTGCAGCTAAATAGACTACACCACAGCATTGACCTGCTAGATCCTTGCTCAGTCTTCAGTATTCCCCTTATGTTTCACTCGGTTCTAAGTTCTTTCCTTAAGGAGTGCCTTGGAAATAGAACAATGAAATAGAATAGGCTTCTTTCTTATGCAGTGTGCGTGTTTCATTTAAGTAAGGGATAATGGACGACACGGTGGTCTGTTCACAGAAGTTAATGCACAGTCGAGATTGTAAAACGGCCCCGACGCGAAGCGGAGGGCCGTTTAAACCTCGTAAGTGCATTAACTTCTGTGAACAGACCACCATGGAGTCCACTATCCCGCTTATTCCACTGTTGCCACTTGCGTTTCCTGTTACAATTTAAACGTTTTAATCGCTAAAACTGTCTTGTTTGTAGAACTACTTTCTTGCGACACATATCAACTAATTTCTCAACTTGCAGGACAAACTTCCGTTACTAGTTCTAAATGGATGGTTGCTACGGCCAAAAGCCAGTCGTTAGTTCTATCTCTCCTGTTGTCAAGCGGGCGTATCCCAAGATTCTGATGAACTTTAGCTTTGAAACATCGCTATTTACTTAGCCTGCTGTCATCCATCTAGCTAAAAGCCACCTCCGTCTTATGCTACAATGTTACTATGTTCTGAACGTCTGCATTTTACAGCTCGGATGCAACGTGACGGTTCATTTAAACTTCACAATGAGTTCGGCGAATTAATATACAAGTGTGATACGGCCAAAAAAATGGATCTACTTCATAGGTGTGCAAATAACATACGGTTAATGGCCGTTCTAAATTACGTAGGACAATGGCAAATTCAACCAAGCAGTGGAATAATATTGAATAATGCTTTCATAAGAGGCAGTTTGCTTCTGAACATTGTCTGCATGCATATCTCAGCCACATGACCTGTATAAATGAAATTTAGATATGTCCAAATTAGATTTAATCTCTGTTTGAGTGTGGTGCATGTACTGTAACTCATCACAGGGAATCATGCCTAATTTACAGCCATTTTGTGTCCTGTATTTCCAGCTATCAAAGCCATCATTTAGCTATTCCACCACTAGCTATTCCTCTTCCTCTCTACTGTCATATCCAGTGTGCTCTCGTCCAGGCCCTGGCCACAGTAATTGGATGCTCGGATGCTAATGACTGGTGACAGCGGTGATTTATATCCTTGATTAGAGTTTTTCCTTCCACTGTCTCAGGGTGACTGTGTGTTTTACATGGCCCTGTCCCGCTCATTAGAGCCCCTAGCGCATGTCACAGCTCAACCACCCCATGTTCCCCCCATCCACCCCTTATCTGATCACTGGGGGGGGTAGTGAGTGCCCCCACCAAATTAGGATATGTCACAGTGAATAGGGCAGAAATGTCAAAGTCGGCCATATTTATCACAACCCCCAACCCCCTAGCAGTTATGAGTTTCTCCGTAATGGTATGTCTCTCGTCTGTATTGATTTGACACACACTGACAAAGACTGTTAGGCTGTCAGAAGGCTGAGCTCTGTGTGGGGATTTTTAGGGTGCGAGGCATGGAGCATGTTAAGTCAAGTTAACTTGAAGTGGCTGTGAATTAAATCTTTCACATCCATGTCAGTTGCATAAAGGTCAGTTTCACAGAACCTATCGTGCAGTGTCCTTTAGTGCCTCTAGTGTCCTTTAAGCTCAAGCTGGTAGTTTTGTAAAGGAGTTTCAGACACACACACACACACACACACACACACAAACAAACACTCTCACATAAGTGTTTGCCATGTGTTGGCCACCTGCATCCTGCTCCTGACCTCTCCCCCCAGGTGAGACGGTACAGCTCACCTTGTCTGCTTCTCAAAGAGTGTTTCTTTATGCACATCACAGGATTAATGCAATCCACTTGAAGGGACTGTAGCAGGGTGCATTAGGCAAGGAGTAAAGAGAGCAGGGGGAGAGGGTAGGGAGTGGGAGGAAGAGACAGAGAGAGGGATGGAGAGAGAGAGAGAGGAAGGGACAGAGAGCTGGAGAATGCTCTGCTATGTGAAGATCCCCATAAATAATCCTGTCAATCCATTAAAAAGGAAGAGGCCAGGGGATAGTGGTTAGACAGAGGTTATGAAAAGACGAGTCTCTTTTTATTCCGCCAACTGACTGAGAAGAAAGTGTAACTCTTCGCAAGGACGCAGTGACTTGCCCTGGCATCGTGCCGCCCATTGAGATTCCATACGGTGGAGATCGGAGTGGTGTGTGTACCCCCCGAGCCTTCATTCCCAGGCAAGCAGAAGCAATTATACAAGCCAATGCTTCACAGCAACATCATTTCTGGCCTGTAACATCCATGAGGAATAATTATTTCCTTGGCAGTAAAATCAATGAGTGGCTCAGTCAGATGGTCGTCCCCCGTTGTATTCGCTAGACCCTTTCTCCCAGACTTCTCTCCGTCACTGAGACTATATGCCTCCCTCTCTTTTTTCTTTCTGTCTTCTTTTCTTTCTTTCTTTCTTTCTTTCTTTCTTTCTCCCATTTCCTCACTTTTACAATCTCGTTTGAACACTGCATGCATTTTTGGGCCACCACTACCAGAGGTATGAGGGCCTGCTACTGAGCTTGCCAACAACGAGGCACATTCTTCTGCTATCTGCCATGTTGCCATAGGACAGGAAAGCCTGAAAGTTGGGCGATTAGTCTTCATATCATAATCACCTTGCAAACATTGCAGATACAAAAAACAAGCCTCTATAGTTAGTTATTTTAAAAAGATTACTGTGTAAATGCATTACAAATAAATAAAATAAATACATACATCGATAAGAGGTTTTAGTTTTGTTTTTTGGCACATTTAAGTGGACTTGGTGTGAGGCACCCCATAAACTCGGTGTGCAGTTGAGCGGAGTGCATTAGTCCCGATGCGTCCCATTGTGCTGTATTCTCGTCGTCTCTGGATGACATATTCATCGCCCTTTACCTTCTCCATTTACCGTCATTGTGTCTGTGGAGCTGTCAATACAAGCCGAGGAGTTTGAATATATCCCCCATCTCAGCCCGTGGACCTTGTGATTTCCTCCACAAGCCCTGCGCCTACCTGTCAGGCCTTTTGTCTTTGTTGACAGGGAGTCCATCTTGAAGGTTTTGATGCCATAATGAGTCTTGCGTTATCGTGCGGCAGGCTGCGTGAGCAAAATGCTCCCGACGTCCGCCGTTTTGAGTGACTGGCCTCACATCATCTCACGCGAGCACACACACACACACACACACACACACACACACACACACACATACATAGACACTCACAAACGGTTTCGGCATTAAGAGAGACAGCTTTATGATGCTAATTGGGTTTTCGATGAAAGCCCATAAAAATGCCACCATCATTGCAGATGAGGGCTTTCGATTAGTCCTCAGCCGCATGCAGATTCCATTCAGGCGCTCGTGATGAGAGCTCTCCATCCGTGAGCGAAGCAGACACACTCGGTTCTGTCCGTACAGTGCTGCGGCGAGACAGCGAGGCTCATGGGAAACAGAATGCAATCCCCAGGGTCCTCTCACACCCTCTCACTGAAGGATCTGCTATCAGCTATGCACATGCCAGCCAGCCCTTTGTGCTAACATGCCACACCATTTCTGCACTCCACCCTATATCCCAATCACAGCTAAAGTTAGATGAAGGACTGAAGCAGTTCCATTTGGTCTGAGTACTCATAAGTTCCTTTTTCACTGCATGGTATCTGCTCAACTCGCCTTGACTCTACTCGCCTTTTTTGGTTTTCCATTAGCAAAAACTGGTACCTGGTAGGCCTACCATTTTTGGTATTACCTCAGTTGAGGTTCCAAGCGAGCTGAGGGGATAACCTGCAAAAGTATTGCAGGTTACTGATTGGTCGCTATTGAAATTGCTGTGTTCTGGACAAGCCCGTCATTTAAAAAAAAAAAAAAAAAAAACTCAGCCATACTGTGCTAGCACGACAAGCATGTTAATAACGTAACACAGTCTTGGTCTGAAAATTGTTATTCACAACAGGTGTGTTAATTCAAATGAATAACGTCCTGCATTTTGAGAAAAAAAAAAGCAAGTGGTCTATCTCCTTATAAATTAATGAACGGGTTCTCATGGATTAAAATGAACATTAACACAAACAACCACATGCTATGTATCGGTTTTACAGCTACAAATCATCCTACAGTTAAAAATACTTTACCATTACAAAAATATTCTACAATTACAAATCAATATTCTATGCACAAAAAGTTGTTCTACAGTTACAAATCTTTTCTGCAAGTGGACAGACTTTTGCACCACTTTAGGGATGAGAAGCGTCTCATACAGTATGTATTGTGTGTGTGTGTATCAGGATTTGTAACTGTAAAAATGATTTGTGATTTAACCAAAAAAAAAATCACAAATCGATTTTAAGTATTACTCATGTATTTCACTTACAAATATATTCCACAGGTACTAAACCTTCCACAGTTGCTGTCTTTCAATTACGAAGCTATTCTGCCATTACGAATCTCTGCCGCTCGCACAAGTATTTTCTGCAAGTATACGAGTACTTTTGAGACGATTCTGGCACTTCCTGTTGAATAGCCAAAATATTTGTAACTGTAGGACAACTCTTTGTGCGTAGAATATTGATTTGTAATTGTAGAATATTTTTGTAATGGTAAAATATTTTTAACTGTAGGATAATTTGTAGCTGTAAAACCGATCCGTACCCGTAGAATAGATCTGTAAGTGTAGGGCATATTTGTAATTTTGAAAATTTTTTAATTCATTTTTACAGTTATAAATGATTTCTACAGTTTCAAAACGTGATACACACGTACAAAACATTTGAGTATAATATTCTTCCATTGGAATGGAGAGGAACGCAGTTCCGCCACCTCAGATAAATGAATAATACATGTATTCTTTCATACCAACGATATAGCGCGATGATATTGTTAAAATAAATGGTGAGTACATTTTTTGAGTGTACAGAGGTGACCAAGCTAGCAATTCTTGTCCAAAATGAATTGCTACACCACGATACTCAATATGTTGTCCAACGGTGAGTAATTTTTCCCCGTTGCAACGACACTGGATTTTAGGGTTCCCCCACCTGCCAAATCCCACTTTAACCACTGGTGACATGCATATACAGCCTATTCCATGTTCAACTGTGTTGCTCTCTGATGTTTGTAGTACTAGCCAAAGCACTACTGTAGTACTACATTGATGACAGCATATATATGGTCCTGCAGTGGCATGAATCAAGTTATCGCAAGTTCAAGCAACTTGCCAAGTTATCGCAGTGTCAAGTAGTAATACACTAGGGACCACTGCAAAGTCCATTACCACAAACACACAAACACGGTCAGCACACAGACGCTGGTGAAAAACATAACGGCCTTGAGGTTTTCTGCTGACGCGACCACTTGGTGATCCGGCTGGAGGTGTTTATATCCCTTTAAGACTCGGAGCGGCATTGACACGACAGTAAACTGTGAAGTCGCTTTGAAAGGATCGGGAATCCATTAGAAAAGAAGAAAAGCTAGGAGAGAGAGAATGTGTGTTTTCACTGGGGGAGAATAGCTGCGTGACTGAGGAGTAAGTGTGTGTGCGTGTGTGTGTGTACGTGTGTGTGTGTGTGTGTGTACGTGTGTGTGTGTGTGTACATGTGTGTGTGTGTGTGTGTGTGTGTGTGTGTGTTGTGGTCCTAACGCTTTGGGTGAGGCCCTCCACAGCACCACAAGACACATTTGCAGCGATGCGGCAGAATGGGGGAAGATGGCATTGATTGCTTAAGTGAAGGTCTGGTTTCATGGTTCACAGCCCACAGGGCCTTTCCCTTTTTTCTTTCCCTCCCGTGCTACGCCATTGATTATTTCAGCAACACAGTCAGGGCTTATTTATTCCGTATGTATGCTGTTTGTACTTGTATGCAGTTTGTTGTGTTTGAGAGTGGGAGTTGGAGTTTCACGGTAATGCTGACGAGTGTAATTTCTTTCCACACACATTGTAGGTTAATGATCAACTCACCTTCACAGTGATCAAATATGCTTTCACTGCATCAGTCAATGAGATATATATTCACCACCACTGTTAAAATGAATACTTGTGTGGAATCTCCACAGTAGGTTTTCATGTAGACCTTGTAAAAATGATTGTCCCAATGGCATGTGAAGACCTTACTGAGTACCATAGTTTTGTTAGAAGCACAAAAAGAAGTATTTTCTCTTTTCAAGTATAGAGGGGTAATAATTTAAGTTGTTGAGTTCACTGACCCAGATTTGCCATACTGCTGACATTTTGTAATGGCATCTAAAACAACAGTGCCCTGAGGTGCATGAGAAGAGCTTGTTGGGGTGGAACTCATTTGCGCTTTCAAAATATACTGAAGATAGCCACCATACTGCCCCCTCAGTGTCTTGCTCTGACTAAACAAGGTGTGCATAAGAACATAACAAATACAAATGCTGCGTATTCTATTCAGTCAGACAACAGAATACAGAATATAGAATTTCTGTATTCAGGTGGTGATTCTGATACATGTGATCTTCTAGGGGCTACACAACAAAAAGATTCAAGGGCAGACGCACACTGGAGAAAAATCGGAGTGAACTATTAAATCTGTGATTCACAGAAACGTTATAATTCCCAGCAGTATTGTGCCACTTATCTAAAGTCTTACATTATTTCTAAGATGACACTCTTTAGATTTGCAAGGGATTTTTTTCTTTTTTTGTGTGTCATTCTGTGCTTTGACTCTAAAAGTGAGTGAAATCCACATGTGTCTTCTCTCCTCTTTATGTGAACGGCATGGTGCCCTCTGAAAATACCCTCCACACCCCCAACATGCCGTGCCTACCCCCCCCCCCCCCCCCCCCACCATCAACGGGTCACAGAGTGTGCTCATTAGAAGAGTGTTTTCCCACAGAAAGCCAAGCTGCCCTATCGGCATCGATTTGGCCCGTCACTGCAGCTCGGCACCCCCAAGGAGCAGTCAAAGGCCTCAAAACCCTGCTCAGAAGTCTTTCTTAGCAAGTCCCCTCCCCCTAAAGTGCCACAAGTTAAAAGAAATGTAAGGCATAAAAAACCCAGCCTTCGTGACTTGAAGGTAAGAGACCTGGATGTATTATTAAATATTGACTGATCGATAGCAGCTCAGAATTGTCTGTATTTGATGCAGAGTCTTTTTGATCTCCAAAGAGATGAAAGATTTATATTATAGCTTCATTCAATGCTGTGTAACTGTGTAGTTTTCTGTATTCAGGTGGTTTTAGATAGGTATGTGCTGTCCAGAGGGCAAAACATTCCCAAGGCAGAGACGATCAGACACACACACACACACACCTGCAAGTGTACTATTAAATCATAAATCATAAAGATATAAATAACTAATGCCATTCCCTTATAGCTGAAATAAGGACTTGCAGGACTGACATCTGGCTCTTGAGCACAAGACATTTCATTACTGATAAATCCTTTCATGAGTACATGACAATAAACTTGAACTTGAACTTGACATTTAGCATTGGATCTATTTCCAGAATTACCCTCAGAATTCCATTCTGTTTTGTGTGTGCTGCATTTCTGTGCTTTGAATGGCGATGAAAGTCACATTTGGATATTACATGTCAGACATGTTAGATTTGTCTGTTGCGCTTCACCTCTCCACTTCCCATATACTATATTTGGGATTCATTTCTACTATGAGAGATTCATAATCTGTGTATTCCCAGGGAGGTCTAGGTGAATTGGTACATGCTATGTGTGTATGGTAATATCTTGCTAAATTACATAAATATTGTATGGTGACACTGCTGTGCAAAAACTGAGAAGACGTTCTTCAACCGTCAACATGTCACCAGATGTCATTTTATTACTGTTATGCCACACTAGTTTAGAGAAGTGTCCCAAAGGGAAAATAACAGGTATTTAATTATGTATGACTTCCCCAAGATTACTGAACACAAAATAGGGTGATCTAAAGGTAAAGGTTGCACAGTGCCTTTCAGAATCAGTAACTCAAGTGCCCGCTTCTAACCATATAGTGGTAGCCTATTGTTAATCATGAAACTAACCTGTGATTCTATCTTTCAAGTCTTTAATAAAACTATCTTCAGCATATCTTGACTAAGTTAAAAATAAGAGTTAAGTTAAATTAAGTTTCCACACAGTCATACAGTATAAGCACCAACAGACCATTTTAAATGTATATGCATAAAATGCTATTCCCATGGGATACAAACCACTACAGTTGCAGTCTCATAAGCATTGCATCAGTAGAGGCTATGGCTTGAAAACTACATGATTTTGCCGTTTCATGTCCAGTACATGAGCAGTGCAGTAAGAAAGACGTTATAGCTGTGGTCCAGGGTTTCTGTCCGGCAGCAACAGCTTTCAGCTTGGGAGTGGAAAAATGCCATTATATGCTGGCTGTGTAGTCTCTCACTCCTTCCCTCAGCCCTCGAGCCCTAGTCACACCTAATTGAGACCCACGCTGGGCCCTCTGCCCCTGGTCTCAGCGTCCACTACCGGTCAAGAAAGGCCAGAATCTATCTCTTTGATTTGTGGAAAAGGAGCTTAGCAAAGAGCTATAAATGACTATTCCTATTATTCCTGGCATATTGTGTTATCCTCCTGTTTGTGCTTGTGTTTGAGTTTGTTTTTTGTTTTTTTCTGCCTACCAGAGTGACAAAGCTAATTGTTTAAATGGGATGAAAGGATCACATAGAATATGTAGAATGTAATATAACTGGCAACTCTATTATGTAGAAACAAAACAAGGAAAGTTTAGTAATTTAATTGAAATCAATTTTAAAAAATTGTTGATTTTAATCTTCTGCGATAGTAGTAATTTATCCAAAATTCATTGAAGCCATAACAGTAAAAAGAAAGTATTATTAAAATATGATTAAAGTAATTGTAGTATTGGTTCAGTAATCCATCTACCCATTAAATAAACCTGTGTCCATCATGGCCACTGAGATCTTTTTGAACCTCCAGATTTATCAAAGCATCTGACTTCCTCCTCCCTGTATGCACTGATTGCAATCATCTTGCTTCAATTAGAAATGCTTTCAGCATCTGTTGTGCTGCATATTTTGCCAACATTTAAACCTCACTGAAATTCCAACCTAAAACATTAAGGCCCAGCAGGCTGCTTTATTAGACTGCTGGGTTGGAGCGAGTCACACGCTGTGACCTAATGCCAGGTTTTGGATTGATGTCAGATTTCACACAAATCTCACATGCGATTCTCAGTAGGCAAGCTATGTATGCAGTAAGTGAAAAAGTCAGACTGTTCTTGGAGCACGCCATGAGCTCATAAAATTATAAAAGTGCTTGTACATTTTCATGTTGTGGTTTAAAAGAATTATTTGAAAAATTCAATGGAGATTTACAGTGAGAAGAACATATGAGCACACTTGTGGTGCATCAGAAAAAAAATGATAGAGAGAGGGCTGAGGAAGAGAGGAGAACCGGAGAGAGAAAGAGAGAAGCAGAAAGAATGAGGAAAAACAGAGTAGGTGAGGTAGAGAGGGAGAGTGAAGGAGGGGGGCTAAGAGCAAAAAAGGAGGAAGAGAGAGAGAGCATAGAGAGGATAAATCAGGATGCCCAGGTGGGCTGTTTGCTGGTAGAATGCCAAGATGAGAGCCTCCATTGTGCCAGTGTGCTGTGCTACAGCTTCCCTGTCATATTAGTGCTTATTGGCTGTATTTATGACAGTCAGACAGAGATTTGGAGGCCCGGTTGTAGTCTGAGAGGCTTTTGTTTTCATCCATGGCACACAGAGAGAGATTAACGGTAGTGATCCACTAGAAGTCACACATCACCCTTTACTCATGGGACAGTGTGAGTAGTGTGCTAATATTATGGTAACTGAGTTTGACAGCCACATATATGATTATGCTCAATGGCTGTGGACATTAGCCACATAACCCTGATGGCTCACCAGTGGCATCATGTAAGTTAATATTGGTCATTCCATATACATGTAGTTGCATGCATCGTTTAGCAGTGTTGTTAATCTGAAATAATGTATTTTAATATAGTTACATGTTTGTTGGTTGTTGTTTTTCTTGTTGTTCATTTGTTTCTTTAAGTGACTTGTCAGTGCCGTTTTCATTTTCATATAAACAGAGCATTGCAAGCAGATGAGCCCCAGATCAGGGTTTGGTGTCAGCCGTGTATTGTTGCACAGATACTGCATACGTGTCTTGACTGCACAGCTTCAGAGCCAGTTGGATCAATATTGGATTATTGTAGCAAAACAAAGCAGCTAGCAGCCAGCTATGGTGAAAGGAAAAGAATTAGGCGAGGTCTTTGGTCACTGTACCAACAGGAGGCTTTTTGAAGCATTACAGCAATGATCAGATATTTTCTGCTTCAGTTCCCTTTACAAAGCCTCTGTCGTGTGACATTTATCACTCGGAAAATTACCAGGATCAGTATAGATCTGTGCAACCAGACGGGATACCAGGGAGATGTGGTGTAACCGTGGAGCCATATGTCAGCAAATCCTGTTTCATCTGCTGTTCGTCCATGCAGAAAAGAGAAAGGGAATGGAGGAAGGAGGGAGAGGGATAGAGAGGAAATACAATGGTGAAGAGAAGGAGGAGGACGAGGAAGAAGAAGAAAAAGAACACGAAGAAGAAGTAGAATCAGATGTTCTAGATGCACTGCGCCATTATTTCCCTTTTGGGACGAAAAAAGTAATCAATCAATATATCTATCTTTTCTATCTATCTATCTATCTATCTATATATCTATATTTTCTATCTATCTATCTACTGCATCAAATAAAGATACTACATAATTCAGTTTCACAAAATAAAGATACTACACTATCTATCTGTCTATCTATCTATCTATCTATCTATCTATCTATCTATCTATCTATCTATCTATCTATCTATCTATCTAGTAGATTGATAGATGTTGCCTCAGACATAATGCATTAAGTGAATTGCACACTTGCAACTCCCCAGCACACTCTGCCTGCATGTTGTCATTTGTGTTGATTTGAGCCGTGTAGGTTTGTCCCTGCCTCTGTGCACCACCCCCTGTGTGAAGCGCCAGCCGGCTGTGAGGACGCATAGCAAAGAGGAATCGCTCTGTCCCTCAGGGTCAGCCGTCACCGCTCCAGTGGTTTATGGACACAGGAGAGGGCTTTATATGGCCAGAAACATGCTGACATGTGGCATGTTGCTGCTAGCTTTGTTCTCTGCATTTTTTGATAAGTTCACCTCCATTCTTCTTGTTTTCAGATCTAGTTTTGATAGTGTTTGCTGTTGTCGTTTTTCATGTATTTTTCAACAGACGTTTGGGAGCAAGGTAGAAGCCACAAAAGCAATTAAATTGCAAACAGAGTCAGTGGTTGTAGTCTTCTATAGAGTAGCAGGTTTGTTTGTCAGATCTCTCATTGTACCGTACCTCTGTACATTCAGTATGTTTCGCATAGACCAGTGTTAACCAGTACACTATATAGGACAGGAATATTTATTGTGACATAAATGCGATATGTTTTTTTGGTAACCTACAAAGCACAGAAAATCATTACACTTGGGAAGGGTCAGCCTTGGCAAGTCGGGTGTGCTAAAGGTTTCATGATTATCTTCCGATATGCTGTGCTTTTGAAGGCAAATGCAGGACTTCCCCCAGGAGTGCTGCTTCAGATATTATAATCCATTCCCACCAATCGATGGATCCATCGGTGGCCTGCCAGTGTTTGTGAAGACACCTTTCAACCAGATAAATCACGGCAAGCCATGGCCTCGTCCTTTTTCAGATGAAGACAGTAGAGAAATGAATTACATTATACAGAATACTGTGTGTGTGTGTGTGTGGATGCACAGGGCATGAATACTGTATTTCACCCTGCAGAGGCCGGTGCATAGTAGTACCCACTGGGCCAAGGCTTGCAAACATAGAATATATTACAGTGCATGTACAGTCACTTACTACTATTACTATTACTCACTAAAGATATGATATCATTGCCAGTAAGGACATTTTTAGTCTCAGAGCCAGCTCAACTTTATAGAGTAAGTTAAATAGGAGTATTAAAACTGGCATTTTAAGTCTGAAATGCAAAGAAGTAAGATATAAAGAAGATATAAACTTAGGGCATACTCACACTATGCCATCCGTACCGTACTCGAGAACGTTTGACTCCCAAAGTCCGGTTTGTTTGAGCACCGTGGTCGCTCTGTACCGTACCCGGGCACGGTGCGCTTATCCATGCCCGGGTGGACTTGGGCACAGTATGGTACGGTTGGGCTTATGATCACGCCTATGCAAAGATTCTAGAGCACAGCAGCTCAACAGTGCCTGGGTACAGTTTGCTAGTATGCAGTGTGAGTGCTGACCAAGAACGGGAGAGAAACGTACTCTGGCACGGTACAAGTGAACAGTGCCCAGTGTGCGTACGCCCTTAAGGGGCTTGTGGTAATACAGCGCAGAGATTGCAGTCATTTGCGATGTGTCTGTGGTGTTTAACTGTTGTGTGATATGTTGTGTGTGGACGTGCTAGTGACAGCAATTAAAGTCCTCTTATTCGTGACATGAT
Source organism: Alosa pseudoharengus (assembly GCF_046254945.1). Lineage (NCBI taxonomy): Eukaryota > Metazoa > Chordata > Actinopteri > Clupeiformes > Clupeidae > Alosa > Alosa pseudoharengus. The sequence continues at coordinate 29,302,371 of NW_027468870.1, read as the reverse complement.
CCCAGCCTGTACAGGGTGAATGTGTGCAAGCTCAGGGACAGGCTCAGGGTGTTCCACATTCAAATGTGATGGCTGTCCCTTGACTGATGTCCTATTAGCAGTGTGTGTGTGTGTCTGTGTGTGTGCGTGTGGAGTGTTCCAAAGGAAAAGGCAGCTTTCCCTTTTTAAACGATTTTTCATGGGTCCATCCTTGCAGTGGGAGAAGATGTTTGTGTGACTTTGCATCCCAGCAACTGCAGCTCACCTGCGGATGCAGTGCGCCATGCTGTAGGCAGCACACATGGGGCCTGCGCGAGCGAGTGACGCTGGGATTACCTGTGTTTGTGTGCCCAGGCGGCGGGCTAAACTCTCCTCGGAGAGCCCGGGTGTGCCGTCTTTAGTGGCTAATTGGCCCGGTGCTGAGGGGAGTTGGCCTGGCGTCTGATCAATACTGATTCAGGAGACGATGAGACGCGGGCGGATGCCTATTCATCTGAGACGCGCAGAACAGAGGCGCAGACACAGTGGAGGCCATTTCAGACAGGGCTCTATTCGCCAGCGCTTCCGTCATTCCACCCACACTATTGACTTGGTGGGTTTTGTTAGCGGTAAAGAATCTCACTGCAAGTATGGACCGATTTGGCATAAACATGGATCTTTTAATGGATCAAAATCCTCCTTGGTGAAAATGCATTCAATTACTCATAGTTAGTGTGGTTATGTCTAGATGCCACGTCTAGTATTGAAAGGGCTGATATGCTCACAATAATCTTTGTCAGAAATAATCATACTGATTATTCATATTATGATCATCTCTTTAAAAGAAAATGTTTCACATAGATCTCTGTGTCCATGAACATGCCCCCAGAGTGTAGCACTTTACTGTAGTTGCCTGGCTACTCGAGCTAGGTAAAACCAGAGACTTTCTAATGAGGAGAGGAGCACTCAAGAATCTCCCATAGAAATGTATGGGGTTAGTTTGTAACGTAGGCATGGCAGTCGTCTATACATATTCCGCCCCTTCTGGAGTTGATGTGAATACATTGTGCCAATCATGTTGTGAATACATTGTGCCAATCATCTATGTGAACAGTTGCAGGATTTCTCCTTTAACATACTGTCATTACACAGTATAACATATAATTCACACATATTTCATACTTAACTAACTTCCTTAACTCTACAAACCTGAGTTATGCTTTAACCATGTTAAAGTGTCCTTATATGTATTGCCACAGAAACTCAGTTTGGTCTCATTCCTTTCAGACTCATTGATCTAATCAATTGTCTCTTTTCTCTTCTTTCTTCTCTGTGTCTTTTCTCTTCCCTCCTTCTCCTCCTCTCCTCATCTCTTCTTCTTCTTCCGCCTCGTCTCGTCTCTTCGTCCTCTCCACCTAATTGCTTCATCCTCCCTTCCCCACTGCTGTGCTACTAGTGGCAGCCACCAAAAACAAAGCGAGAGGTGAGTTTCCTCCTCCATCTTCCGCGGCACATGATTAATGGGGGGGTGTGATGTGTGTGTGTGGGGGGGGGGGGGGGTGGGGGGGTGGGGGCGGCACCGGCACACGCTCACACAGCACCCCTTATCAAGCCTGCATGCCAGCCAGACACGGAGGCTCTCCCCAGTCCTCTCTCATGCATAGAAAGAGAGAGAGGGAAGGGAGAAAGAAAGAAAGAGGGGGGAGAGGTTAAGTAAGTGGGAGAGGGAAAATAGAGAGAGTAAGTGAGTGAAAGTGAAAGAGAGAGAGAATAAGAGGGGTGGCTGAATTATCTTCGGGGGATATTACGCAACCTCTCTCTGTGCCCCCAGGCTTTGTTCCTTTTCTTTCTAATCACCCGCTCTGCACTCTGTCGCTCTTTTCCCCTCCTTCTCCTCTCCTTACTTCACCTTGTGTAGTCATAAAAATCACATTTCAACCTCCTCTTAGTCCTTGCTAGCACTTCTCAGTGGTATTGAATAGGCCGTGAACAATTGGCTTTTAACCAGTTAGGACATGAAAGGGACTCAAAGTCTCTGGAGAACAAAAAAAAAATGACAAGAAAATAAAAGTCTCGCTCCTTTGTGTGCAAAGGTTTCATAAATCACAAAATAACAGCTCATTATCTTGGGAGCATGTAAATGAGGAAGTAGGTGATACAAGCCCTTATAAGCTGCCACACATCAGATTCCTTTCTTTCATAAAAGTGCCTGGTGATAGGGTGAGCTTCACAGCAATATATGAGTAAGTGCGAAATCTAAAGTTAACTTTTGTCGTAGTAAGTAAGTAAAACACTATCACTGCCGAGCTTAGCAGTATGATTATTTGGAAGCACACTAACTCTATATCGAACATTAGATATTTGCTGCACTGCAAAATCCCTTGAGAAGAAGCATCTGCTCAGCTAATGTATAGAAATCAGAAAGCTAAAACCAGTGTCTGCATATGTGTAAAAGAGTAGCTATAAGCTAAAAGCAAAGTGTTAGTATCTTCACATCCATTCATTTGAGTGATGCCCAAGCAGCTCATTGTTGGGTGGTATAGATTTTTTCATTTTGTATACTAAGATGGATTTACTGGAAGTATGACTTATCACATATTGGCCGATAGAGCATCCATATAGTAGATAATGCATATAACTATTTGTATTATTCTTTGTTGTGGTCGTATAAATTAGAAAAGAAATATAGTTAACTGTACTGTGTGAGTCAGAATAACATGGACTATGGTTGTCAAGAGAACAGAAAACAAGCTTATATCTGCCCATCAAAAAGTCAGTTGAACATGCAGCATCTTTAAAGCTCAAAAGTACAGTATGAAAAACATTCTGTTTTTTCAAAAGATCTGAAAGTTGTTGCTCTGTTTCTGCTCATGGTACGCCTCTGTAAAATAAACTGTAAGAACTTTTTGAAAACCACAGGTGCTGGAGTGCATTTAATCTTTTATTCATGGCTTCTGTCACAATATTTAAGGCAAGGCCAGCTCTACTTCATATGTATGTTTGGACTAAAAGAAAGGAGAAAAACTGTAAGGCTGATACAGTAAGACTGTTTCTTCCAGAAATTCAACCTCTATGGTCAGATCAACTCCTTGCCTATGTACTGGATATTTTTACAGATTGTTTACTTCCAATGCAGGCATGTATTGATGTGAATGTCTTCAACGAGCTCAGTGCAAATGTTGGCATCAAATTAGCACAAAAACAGATGATAAATCATCAATTAACCTCTAAATCTCAAATAGTTGTTAGTTAACCCAATCAAACTATCAGATGACCCACACAAACCTGAAATCTAGCTCACCTAATTAAAACGATTCCCCTTTCCATTTTCAATTTACGGCAGAGGGTCCTCAGATAGGCCTTTTCTACCAGAGAAACGTCTCCATTCTGTATCATGGTCCAGATGTTGAACTGTTTGGAGTATTTCGACCAAAAATAAATTGGTTTGGAACCGGTTGGTGTGGAGCTGGAACCAATTGTGGATGTGTCATTCTACAGTTCATCTATGCACACAAGACACCCTCTGTTGATAACACATCCTAGGTTCAAATAATTCTGAAGACAACCGGTTCAAGAACCTCTTCTCTATTGGTTAAAAAATGCCCAGATTGCTCTTCGTAGGCAAAAACAAGAAGGGATACCAAATTCCACATGTGATCAGACCTCAACACTGTAATCATTGATTGCATGTAGTATAAAATACCTTTGTTTGACCCACATACAGTATGCAGTGTTCCTAGTACTCAACACAATTCATTACAACTAGTAGGAAAATAAGCCTGTTACAGAATCATTGGCTTGGCAGGGCTTTTCCATGTTGTAAGAGGCAGTGCCAAAATGGGCTTCAAATAGCAGATTGTCAATTTCTTGTGTAGTCAGAAGACACGTCTGACAAGACATCTGTCAACTGTATCCATGTTTCTGGAGCCACTAACACCCCAAGTGCCCCTCAGAAAAGAACAACAAGTCCAGTATGACAGGAAGGGAATTAATACAGTACTGGAGAATCTTTCAACAAAATGGTCAACCCCACGTCGGCATGGAAGGTTGAGCTAACCAGTATGTTGAACAGTCCTGCAGCTGATACATGTGTCATAACTGATGTGACATGGTTGCAGTGTGCCATGGACAATGAGAGATGTGTATCATGGGAGAGATCAGTCCTGGGAGGTTTGGCATGTGGCTGTGAGTGCTTGGCCTCTTCAGAAGGCCGCTGGTCAGCTCTCTGTAGGCTGTTCAGCTGTGGCTCTGTTGTGTGTCTCTCTGCTTGAGTGCGCTTGAGTCCGCCAGCAGACAGGCTCTTGACAGGAGTGAGAAGCCAGCGGTTGACACAGCAAAGGGACCGGCGCCCTGAGCGAAAGGTTGTGGAGTGGAGGGAAGATTCCTCGTTCTCGTGGGGTCACACACATGAAGTGTTGCACATGGATGGGGAACGAATGAGAGCGGCCTACAGATTAGATACGGAGGCTGTTGTAAGCCAGGAATAAAAGACAAGAGTCATCAAAACCAGCCACACACTCACATACACACACACACACACACACACACACACACACACACAAACATGAACATGAATAATTAATCACTAGTGCGGTGTAGTACGCGCACGCGTGCGACCGCAATTTCACCTGCCTGTCAGCAGTCACGGTCTGGCCTGGACCCAGAATCCCAAAAAAGGTTGCCATAGCGAGGAGCAGGTTTAGTCCGGGTCCGGGAGTAAGTTGTTTATGTCAACACAACTTTTTCCCCACCAGCAGCACCTTGTCTCCCTCTGCCATTTCATGTATTCAAGTTTAAAATAACAACATGAAATAACATGATAAAATAACACGGAAATGATAAAATAACATAATATAAAAAATAATTGTGTGTTAATTAAGAAGTATTTTGTTTGCAGGGACTCTTGTTTACAGTGGCAGGACCAGCTGTGTCCTGTTCTAATTGTGCAAATGAGAGGCGAGTTGCCAGAACCAGGGCATTTGTTGTTGGCTAATTAATTAGATCTTTCTAAATCAGAAACAAGACTATGCCGTGCTACGCATACTAGAGTATGGCTTGTGTTGCCATGCTGAGCATAGACAATAACAAAGGCTGTTGTTATTTTCCAGTGCCATAATTGAATTTGTTTCCATTCGCTGTAAATTTCGTGCAGTTTTGGAATACTGCTACTGTCTCCAGTGCACAACATGCTCCGTCCGGAATCTTTTGTCTTGTGTATCAGTCTTGTATGTGGAGCGCTTTGGGTTGCACTCTGGGATGAAGTGTGACATGAGGCTTGTATCAACCGGAATCTGTAAGCGCTTTCAGATATAACCTCCGGAGTATATGCGTGGTTTGTCAAACGGAGGTCCTACCCTTCGGATGATTCAGATATGATGCTAACCTGCGGACCTTATACTGACCTTATACAGACCTATGTGTGAACGACATACACGCACATTACAGAATCTCTGTGTGGTTGTCGAGTGAGGGGTGGCTTGTAGAGTTCACAAGATGCGAGATATGACGCAGAATATATGCGGCCGCTGTTACAGCTGCTGTTTTTTACAAAGTGCATTATGTAGGCTAAAGAAGAAAAATCTATTGTGCGTAGGCTAATACTTGAAGTAGTCACGTAAGTGCGCACTTGAAATTGACCTACAGTATTTGTATGTGTGCTTCGAATAAACACATTTATCTGTTTTCAACGTTATGCAGCAGAATTACTTGGCTATGGAATCCCAAATCTGGTTTGCGTTGGAGAGAGAGAGCATGCACAAACTTTATGGTACCAGCCAATTCAGTAGGCTAACTCAAGACTTCAAGGCCATCATATACAACGTTTTTAAGCAACAAACAAAATACTAACATACCAGTGAAGTGGTTCGTTTTTTCATGGTTTATTTTTTCCAAAAGCATCCTCTCCCCATGTGTCTATTGCATTTACGTAAGGAGCTTGGAAGAAAGTTGGGTTTTCTTCGTTTTCATTTTCTCTAGGCATATTTATGCTCAACAAATATCAGCGAGCTCAGCAGTGAGGTCATGAGAAGGCTATCAATGAACAGAAATCCGACCGTGTTGGCTAACAATTTATTAAGTACTCCTGTTATTGTCGTCAACGACGTCGCTGTAGGCTACTGCCTTTTCAGCGCCTTCTGCTTATGATGATTCAGTCTTTTGAATTTGTTTGGCCTTGCGATGCAGTTGTAGGCTACAACGTGTCTCTTGCCGTTCCCTTCATGTGTTCTATCACAATGTTGTATGCCCTCATGGACAGTAGCTCCGTGATGTCTGCATCTTTCCAGGTCGGAGATTTTCTGGACAGCACTATGCCACTCCATCATAACACTGCCATTTAAGTCAGATCTAACCACATGGACGCACGAAAGAAACGTCACCGACACGCCCTCTCACTAGGTATGAAATTTAACCGCATGTTCTACGCTTCGTTCAGACACAGCACATTTACATAATGTCCGGAGGAAATACTAGGGGGGGAGTAGTAGAACAACTGGCTAAATTCGGACTTCCATATGACCGGTTATGTCGTTCAGATATACGGCCCCACCGTTTAACATCCGCAGAACCTCCGGTCTTACACGTATGTCTGAAAGCGCTTACTGTCACTTGAGGTCTGACATAACAGAGCAAGTTATCATTGCCATTAGTAGCATTTGGCAGAGAATTGGACTTTGTGGCATACAGTAGTTTCAGCTTCTTAGAAATGTCTCACTTTTTAACCCAGACACGTATATTTACTGATCTGCTACTGTTCATGTTTGTCTGGCATAAACCATCTCAGAAGATCTTTATGGTTTCCAAAGTTTGCCCGTGCTTTATTTTATAAGTGACAATATAGTGTAGTTAGAAGAATAGCTCCAATTTATATGAACATTTTTGATGCTCCAACTTTGTTTGGGGAGATTTTACAAGAAAATTTGTAGTTGCTCATTAGGTTGTGTTTTTGTGTAGGGGTGGCTTGGCCCAGGCCGTCAAAATCAGGGATCTCAGTAATGAAGCGCCTCTCTGGTCCATTTCACTAATTAGAGTCAAGAACCAGAACTAGATGATTTCTAACAAATACACAATTCTGTACCCGGGGGGTGTGTGTGTGTCTGTGTTTGTGTGTGTGTGTGTTGTGTGTTTGGGCAGGGGGCATGTGTCTCTTGCTGTCCCCTCCCATTCAGCTTGGCCCAATTAAGCAGGAACTTGCTGTTGTGTGCTTTCTAGAAAGGTGAAGCCTGTGGATAGTGCTTTTGCTGTCGAGATCGTGACTGATGTCCCCAGTACCCCCACAGACTGGGAGAGTGTGACTGTGTGTCACCTCGTAATTGTGACTGTGTGATTGTGTGTATGTGTCACTCTTTGATTGTGTGTGTGTGTGTGTGTGTATTATGTGTATGCTTCACTGTATGTGTGTGTGTGTGTGTGTGTGTGTGTATGTGTGTGTGTGTGTGTGTGCACGCCTTTTGCATTTGTGTGTGCATGAGTGTGAGTGTGAGAGAGGGAGAGAGTGAATGAGTGAGAGCCCTGCAGCCCTAATTAAGGACCCAACCAATGACCCTCACAACAGGCTCGGTTCCTTAGCCTCTGGCACAGAGGATCGATCCATCAAGGACAAAGCAGACAAAGCCCCTACTGTTCTCCCCCCTGCCTGCCTGCCTGCCTGCCTGCCGTCCTCTAGCCCCAGAGCAGGGTACTGGCTGCGGGGAGCATGGGGCTGCCACCAGCCGTGCTGAGCCACAGGAGACATATTCTCCTCGCATTATCTACAGCTAACCATAGCTCATTTCACAACAGCAACTCATATGTTACATGCATGATTTGACTCGGCTCATGTTATGCACCGCCATCGATAGCTCATTTCCTATGACATTATATCTTACTTAACTAAACCTTTTTGCAACTTAACTAACTTGTAATTGTAACACATCACTGAAACACATACATTTATGTTGCATTTAAAGGGTTACATTTCAACTAATTTCAAATGGCATTATATCTTACTGAACTAAATAAGTTGTACCTCAAATTGACGCTGGCTATTAATACCCAAATTAATATCTTGTAATTCAGATCACTAAACAAAACATTGTGTAAGTTAAAATTATCATATTATATACTGTACAGCTATCTACACCTCTTGTGTAGATTTTAGTTGACATGGCATTGCACTAAACTGTGGCTTAAAATGAAGGCTGATCTGAACCTCTAGCACAAGGCAGGCATTCTCTTGGAGGGGAGAAGCTGGGTCTCGAGAATTCGAGACAGATGGAGCGTGTCAGCCTATGTGCCACCTGTCAGATGCCCAGCGGCCTGGCTCAGGGGCTTGGTCTAGACATCTGCCCGGCAACCGCTGGCACGGAGAACACTTCTTCAGCCCCTTGGATCACGTTTTTGCCCACAGCACCAGCCTCCCAAGCAGAAATGCCTATGCATAGCACAGCTTATCAAATACTGGATGAGTTTTGTTCGAGGAACATGCTGCTTGTCCAATCACAAGTTGTGTCTTTTTTGTCATAATATTATTTTTACTAAAGATATACTTATTCCTAATATGTATCCTAGCCTATTATTACCTCTATTTTTCCAGAAGATGGCAAAAAAATGATTGATATACTATTAATAGACTTCAAAGGCATCAGTCACTGGGCAAAAAGAACATATAGTGGGCAGCCGTGGCCTACTGGTTAGCGCTTCGGACTTGTAACCGGAGGGTTGCCGGTTCGAACCCCGACCAGTAGGCACGGCTGAAGTGCCCTTGAGCAAGGCACCTAATCCCTCACTGCTCCCCGAGCGCCGCTGTTGTTGCAGGCAGCTCACTGCACCGGGATTAGTGTGTGCTGAGTGTGTTTCACTAATTCACGGATTGGGATAAATGCAGAGACCAAATTTCCCTCACGGGATCAAAAGAGTCTTTATACTTATACTTATATGGATGAGGACAAATGATGAAATACATGTTCCCACAAAATGAATAACACTGAAGTCATAGTAACATTAATAATTAAATAATTGTGATACCGACTTTGTATATGTGATACAACTTCATGAGAAAATGAGCTTTAAATGAATTGACTTGTCGTTATATTTTACTTCTTGTAACATTGTATAAGTTTAAATTCATGTTAGGCTTAAATATCCAATGGACAGTGCCCGCCTCAATGACACATCCAAAGGCATTTTAAACAGGTCCCTTGGGGTAGGGGTGGAGTGGGGAGGGAATGGGGGGTGGGGGGGCAGGAATGATTTTTTTTTATGGCATTCATGTTTTATAGTGTCCCTTGAATGTCCATTTTTATGGAGGGATAACTAGCGGCTCTGTTCAGCCTCACAGGAGCCCTGCGATCAGGCATGTTTTTCAGCCAGCACTGCTGATCTAAAGATGCTGGTCACATCACAGCCATCATCCCCAGAGCTCTCACTGAAGGTCAGCTGCTCTCTCCTCTCTCCTCCAGCTTTTACTGGGCTTCTGAGCATCCACTATAGGTCAGCTTGTTTTGCTCTGCTCAGAAAGGTTATGGGAGCTTGTCCACTTGATGGCTCTTTGGTATTCTGTACACTAGCCATATTTCTCCCCTTTTTATTGATGACAATCATAACATGCAGTAAATATGTATTTTTTTTTTAAAAAGGTCATATCAAGTGCATGGTCCATGTATCAGCACAGATGTACAGTAGTTGTGTAGTTGGTGGAATGTTTTATGGCATACTAGGAATGTTTTATAGCATGTTGTGGATGTTTCACACCTTGCTATCTTAATCTGAAAAGCCATCTACACCATGTAATAAAACATGCATCAGCTGACATTCACTTACTCATACAAGGGGAGTTTTTTCCCCTTCTCTTGCTGATTTATCAGGAGCTTTGTTGTATTTCTGTAGGTACAGAACCCTATAGCACTGCTCTTTTCATGGAACCCTGTATTTTACCACTCAGCGGAGACAGCTGGAAGTTCTAACAGACGTTAATGAGGACTGCTTGAGTGAGCAGAGACCCAGTCAACAGTCTAGAGTCCACGGGTTATGTGAGAGATAACGCTTGATGAAGTGTGTCTGTGTACAGAAATAATGAACCAGGCTGATGCAATTGTAATTGTATAGGTATTTTATTTTTGTACAAGAACAGCTGGGAGGGCAGTTTCCGTCTCGCAATAAACACGCTGACATTGTTGACAGACGTTACTCATAAACATGTGGGTATGAGAACATGCAGCTACTGTCTGTCAGAATTGCTGCATGCGTTGTCCACTAAACGACTACTTTCGCTTGGATTTGGCCCCTTGATGTTTTTTTTTTTTCTTGCAGAGTGCAGAGTCCTATTACTGGTGTAGTTCTGCCTACCACAAACCCATGTTTCATTACTACACTTGCCAAGCCAACATGCTTGGCCAGACCACAAGGTTTTGAAATAGAATTCACTTTTGCACAGCAGCAAATAAAACACTATACTGTAGCGTCGGTGGATGTACATGTTCAACGTTGAATGAGTGTCTCCCAGAATGCAGTGCGAGTGAATGCTATAATGTGTAATGTCGGTTATAATAGTTGTAGTTGCGTTTACCATGTTGTGTAGTTGTTAGCGTGTTAGTCTCTTTGGTTGTACCTCATGTGTTTATCCTCGTGTTGATGTGTGTGGTAAACCCTTATTGTGTGTTACATGTGCGGCTGAGACTACCCCTGTGTTGCCCTATGTAGTTATCCATATGAGTCTGAGTGTGTATGAGTCTGCCTGTTCCAATAAATGGCCGTCCTGGCCAAAGGTGATTCTTGTCTGAGGGTGAGATCGCTACAATACTTTTTTTTATTAAAAGTAAATATTTATGTGCTGGCATAAATCCCTTTGTGTTAAGATACTTGATATAAAAAAAAACTATTGTGTAGCATATTCGGTCATAACCTTACCTATCAAGTCAAGTCAGGAGTCTGAGAAGCTGTTCAGTCTGTGACAAACACTGTGCTGAAGAGATGTGTCATTGTGTACGACTCAGAGGACTGATGCCTCACTTCCCCATGTCTGTCTGTGTCAGCTGTTTAATTCATTCAACTCATTAAATATAAGTTTGCTAAGGCAGAATGGGAGAGAGCAGACGCCACAAGGGCCCTGAAAAAGCTGTGTGAGAGAGAGAGAGAGTGTGTGAGAGAGATAAAGAGAGCAAGGGAGTGTGAGAGAGAGAACCACAGAGAGGGAAAGAATGAGTGATGTGTGTGTGTGTGTGTGTGAAAGAGAGAGAGAGAGAGAGTGATGAGTCCCAGGGGGGGCCACTAAGCGCAGATAGCAGAGAGGACCTAATCTTACAGCACCGCTCCCTACACTGGGGACAGACTCCCATGTCTCTCTCTCTCTCTCACACACACACACATGGGACCCTTTCCTCAGGAAGCGTCTCTCAATCAGCTGCCTCTGCCCACCAGAGGGTGTGTGTGTGTGTGTGTGTGTCTGTGTGTGTGTGTGTGTGTGTGTGTGGGAACTCACCTCACTGCTCAATTAAGCACACATGCCAGTCCTAATAAAATCATTGCTATGTGAAATCTCCTCCAAGGACCTACTTTACTGGGGGAAAAGATAGGTGAAATAGAGAAATAGAACATTTTTAAATAAATGGCAAATTCAAAAAGAGGAGTATTCACTCCTTGTACAATCTATAGTACATATGTTCCACTGCAGTTTCTGTTTCATGCTCTTTCACTACAGTGCAGATATGGGTCTGATAGTTGCTGTAATTAGTTTAGAATATAATGCATATATGACTACCCTGATAGATATAGTCATGGTCCAGTAAATACAGTGTGCTGTACATAGCTTCGTACATGACTACACTGATCTTATCCAAGGACGATGAGGTCATGGCTGAGCTGAGTGGACTGTGGTCAGTTCAGCATTTGTTGTTGCCTGGAAACACGAGCAGAAATCATTCTAAATGATTTCCACTGAAGTTCCTCTGTCTAAATGGAAGCAGAAGCAACCGGTTTAGTACATGCCTGCTCAGATGTTGCTTCACCAGCTCTGTTAGGGGGATTTTTCTTGTAGCCAGTTGGTCTGTGGTCTTTGTCCCCTAGCTGGGTTGTGTCCCTATGTAAATAAAATTTCATAAGACAGACCCTAAACCTAGCTAAAGAGAGAGAACTAAAAACAGTGCAATTAGTTGATGGTTTCATAGGAGTGGTTTTATCTCTCAAAACCGATCATCTCTTTGCTTGTTTGTAATCAACTGCAAGACTCACCCTCGCAATTACACGGACAAGCTTCATGGACATGGAGTGCCATGAGGTAAGAGGTGTGGGACCCAAATGCACAGCAAAAGACACAATGAAGCTTTCACTCCAAACTGAAAAAAAAACACTGACAAAAACACATAATGACTAGGCAACGAACACTACAACCACATGGGCTTAATTATGCCGGGAAATTAAGACGATATTGACAAAAGCAACAAGAAACACAATAGCCACAAGAACCAAGTTTAACCAGGCCGCATGGTTGACAGAACCAATGAACAGGAAGTGACATGAATGTCAATCTAAATGTCAAGGAAGGATCCTGGAAACAAAGTCACAAACCCCCAAGCCATGACACGCTGGAAAATAACAGCACTCATAGCAACCCATGCATCTGGTAGGGTATAAGAGTATGTTAGTTACTGTCCATTGTCTAATTAGACTCCTGGTGAGAAGGAGCCCCTTTATGATCACAGGCAGTGTGTGTGTCTCTCTCTCTCTCTCTCTCTCTCTCTCTCTCTCTCTCTCTCTCTCTCTCTCTCAATTTCAATTCAATTCAATTCAAGAAAGCTTTATTGGCATGAACGTTGCATGAGCATTATTGCCAAAGCTCAATTACATGTACACAGAAGAGGTAAAGAGGGAAAAAAAATGAAAATAAATACATACTTAACAGAATTGTGTAATTCACATATAAGAGGACATAGAAGACATAAAAGTAAGACAACAATTCTAATAATAAGAACAAATATACAACATTGTTGGTGGTTGTGGCCTCACTGGCTGTCCCTCAGGTTGTGGCAGGCTGCTACAGATTTTGCAGCCAGAATGACCACATCCTCATTCTCTCCGAGGATGTAAGGCAATTTAGCCTCATTTGTCCAGGTTTGGAATTCAGGGAGGGTTGAATTTAATTTATTGAAAAATAATGTCTGTATTTCCTCATATTTTGGGCATTCTGTTAGGAAGTGGAGCTCTGTCTCCACAGCCCCCAAGCTGCAGTGTGAGCATAGCCTCTCCTCTCTGGGCAGCCAGGTCTGCCTGTGTCTGCCTTTTTCAATGGAGAGACTGTGCTCACTGAGTCTGTACATAGTCATGGTTTTCCTGAGTTTTGGGTCTTTCAGTGTACTCAGGTACTCAGCTATTGTGTATTCATGTTTTAGGGCCAAATAACATTGTAATTTAAATTGTGTTTGGGTTACTTCTTTCCAATAGGTGATGTAATTTTCCTTTTCATTGTTTGTAATTTGGTTGGGTCTAATTGTTCTTGCTACTGTAACATTGTTCCGGGCCTCAGTGATGTGGGATGGTGTGAGGTCACTGAGTCTCAGGACAAGTTGGCTAAGTGAGCTCCTTCCTATATGTTTTGCTCTTGGCTTTGAAGTGCTAGATGGTGGAGTGAGTCGGGGTTGCTCATTTTAATGTGTTGCCAGAATTTGAGGGCTCTTTTTTGAATATTGATGATAAGGGGGTATTGGCCTAATTCTGCCCTGCATGCATTGTTCGGCGTCTTCCTCTGTACCCAGAGGATGCTTTTGCAGAACTCTGCATGCAGGGCTTCGATTGGGTGTTTATCCCAGGTTGAGAATTCATGTCCCAAACCCCATACCTCAGAGCCATATAGTGCAATTGGTTCGATCACAGTTTTAAAAAGTTTAATCCAAATTCTAATTGGTTGCTCCAATCTGATTGATCTTTTAATGGCATAAAATGCTCTTTTTGCTTTTTCTTTGAGTTCCTTCACAGCCAAGCCGAAGTGTCCCGTTAAAGTCAGAGTTATGCCTAGATAGGTGTAGTTATTTGTCTGGTCAATTGTCCTGTTGCCTATTTTAAAATTGTTGGAGTTTCCCTGCAGCTTGGAACGTTTTTGAAACACTAAGACCTTGGTTTTTTCAGAATTAATTTTTAGGGCCCATGTGTGGCAACATTTTGCTAGTACATCCATGTGGTGCTGCAAGCCCTCTTTTGTTGGTGATATCAAAACCAAGTCGTCTGCGAAAAGCAAGCACTTGACCTCAGTGTTCTGCAGCATGAGTCCTGAACCTGCAGAGTTCTGCAATGTGTTTGCCAATTCGTCTATATAGACGTTAAACAGTGTAGGGCTTAAACTACAACCCTGTCGTACTCCCCTCCTTTGGTGAAAGAAATCAATCCTGTTACATCCTATTTTGACGGCACACTTGCTGCTCAGATACATAGATTTGATTATGTCGTATAGTTTTCCTCCCACACCACTCTGGATCAGTCTATATAATAGGCCTTTATGCCATATGGAGTCAAATGCCTTTTGGAAGTCCACGAAGCAAGCAAATATTTTCTTTTATTTTGATTTACATGTTTATTAATGAGGGTGTTCAGGGTGAAGATATGGTCTGATGTTCGATTTTTTGGGAGAAATCCAATTTGGTTTTTACTTAATACATTGTGTTCTGTGATGTACTCAATTATTCTTGTGTTAATTATGCTACAGAACACTTTTCCAAGGTTGCTGTTAACACAAATACCCCTGTAATTGTTTGGGTCTAGTTTATCACCATTTTTATATATGGGGGTGATAAGTCCTTCATTCCAGGAGTCAGGGAAGTATCCTACACTTAATATGAGGTTGAAAAGCTTTAGAATAGCCAATTGAAATGTGAGGTCTGTATGCACTAGCATCTCTCTCTCTCTATCTCTCTCTCTCTCTCTCTCTCTCTCTGTGTCCTCCACCTGTTGCAGCCCAGTGGCCACTCAGTGAGAAGCTGCTTCTAATTATGAGGTGCAGTCAGCTGGAGAGGCCCCTCCTTTTCTCCCTAGGATCACACACACACACACACGCGTTCATTAGAATCACACTCACAGTAAGTGTGAGTAGGCCATCTATCTGCTAACTTTTACACATATTTGTTCCAATCCCGTGTGCATTGAACAGTATTTCTGACTATGAAATGAAGCCAGCCCTCTGATCTGTAGACATACTCCTGTAATGTGACGACCACGCTGTCAGCCTCGAAGGTAAGAAAGAAGGAGAGGAGGAGTGAGAGGAGAAGAAGATTTGAGAGGTTATTTGTCATCATGAGACCCTCTCATGAATAATCCATGCTTCTGACCCAGGCGCAAGGCATATCCAGGGATCCATTTTTGTCTTCTTTTTTCCCTTCTCAGTGCTCCTTTAGTCTTTGTCCCATTTTTTACAGGCGCCGTTAATAGCAGGAGCTCTTAGTCAAGTCTGTAAATGACTTGGCCTGTAGCTCCTGACACCATGGCCTCCCTCAGACTGGGGAGACAGGGTCAGGGCCTGTAGAGCCAAGGGATAATAACCACACCGAAGCAGACAGATCACACACACACACACACACGCACACGCACACGCACACACACACGCACAGTAAACTCTCCCTCATTTCAAAAGAAGTGCATTGTGATTTGAGGTGTCTGCTTGCATGTGTAATGGCATCATGCTGTTTATCTTGCCAATGCGATCTGAGCTGATTGGTTTCACAACCCTGTGATTATGCAACAACAACAACAACAGAACTGTATAGTTTTTAGAACAGTGAGGCAGACAGAGTCGCCTCCTTCATCAGCATAGTCATGTTCTGTAATCAGTCTGCCGGGGCGCTGTCCATGGTAATGGTGGTGCTGAAATTATTCCCATTCCAATGCAGGTGGGTTGCCCTATAGTCTGCCCACTCAGTCCACTCTCTTTTCCTTCAGTTCTCAGGCAGAGAGCATCCCTCTCCGTCATGCATGCATGTTTCTTTGTTATACTTAAAACATATTTCTTCCATCTTATATCATTTTAGGCAAAGTGGCTTAATCACAATAAAAGAACAGCACATCACGTCAAAAATAAGGCTTTATAATATGTTTGTTCACATTTCAAATGAATCAACTTGTTACCAATATACAGGTGGCTTTTTAGAGACCAATTATTCAGTGTCTTTGTTAACAGCAAATGGTTTGCAGTTAAGGAATGTATTTTAACAGATATTTACTTTAATGTTTGACAGTAATCAAAAGTCAATTATGGAGGATGATATTTTTTGTTGCTGTAATGTGAATGAGTTCATGGCAAATATGCCTGCATGCAATCTTTCAGCGGGCTTCTTCATAATATAGTTTAATTCACATGTCTCCAATAGTATGTGAGCACCTCAGCCATAGCCATTGGCTCTCTTTTCCTTCAAAGCTCTTTTGAGTGAACATACTCTAAAACCAAACTCCAACAAAAGTGATGTGGTTGATTTAGCAAAAAAAGCCTCTAACACCTATCTCCACTGGTCTGAAGCGTGCTCACCAGCCTTGTCCCCTTGCTTCTGCTACCAGTTCCACTTAATGCTTAAGCTTCTTTCCAATGCTCCCCCATCACATCTTCAAAGGGAATCATTAGCTCAATAAAGTAAACACAGTGGGCTCTCATTCAGAATGCAACACCATGTCTGGTCTCACTGAAGATACAATGACACACTGTAGAACTTTAAGTTGCCTTCTGACAACAGCCAGCCAGCAGTTTACAATCCTGTATGTTGCCCGGATTACCAGTATTGTTTGCACATGCCTTGTGTCAAATGTTCTGTCCATCTTGCATGAAAAATGCATGCAATGCTTTAGAAAGATTCGGGGTGTCACTGCTATGAGCTGATAGGTCCAAACAGTAGATCAGTTAAAGCATCATCATGTCACCCATATGTTATGCATGTGGGTAAAAGAAAACACTAAGGGTAACTACTTTTGAAGCAGCTACATAATTGAAATGTACAAGTGACCCTCGGGAGGCTAGACAGGACAGCAGGGCTCTCTGCAGACGATGAAGCCAGTCTGTGGTTCCTGCCTGTGCCTGTGCAGTGGCAGGCTGTGCTCAAGCTGCGTTTGCTGGAGGCAGAAGAGGAGGCAGAGTGCTTGTGCGCGCGGCTCTGAGGAGGAGTCGTCAGACGAGGCTGTGTTCCGGCTGGATGGTAGGTTTGCTGCAGGCGTGAGAGAGGGCAGACTGCTCGTGCCACCGCACTGAGGAGTCACGGGGCCGCCGGTGTATTGAGACGTGCTGCTGTGACTGTAAACGGCTTTCATGGCAGCGCCGCAATCGATAGCAGTCACGAGCGTTGATAAAATTGCATTGGGACTGCACCTTCATTCTCCCTGTTTCTATATCACACTCTCTCTTTCCTTCTCTCTCTCTCCTGCTTTGAATGGTTGTATCTGTCTGTTTCTCTTCTTCTCTCTCTCTCTCTCTCTCTCTTTTACACATCTTTCCTCTCTTCTTACTGTTTTTGTCTCTCGTCCTGTCTCTATCCCTCACCCTCATCTGTCTTCATCTCTGTCTCTCTATCTCTCTTTCTCTCCTTTTCTGTCTTTTTCTCTCTCTATTTTGCCCATCTTTCTGCCTCTGCCTCTCTTTCTGTTTCTCTCTATCCTCCCATTCTCACCCTCATTCCAAATGTCCTCTTTTTCTCTCCCACTGTTCACTAAAGCATAGTTCTGCGATGCTGAGTTATTGACCTCTGGTGTGAGATGTATCATTGCCAAACAGTAAATAAACATGTATTATTCATTTAATGTCCGGAGGGTATTTTATGCACATGGTTTCATTATCTGCTACGCTTTGCATCCGAGCAGAGGAAGATTTATTATAACACTGGCTAACCCTGCGGTGTCATAAGGGGTGACAGTTGGTGAATAATTTCTCACTTAGCTAAGCTGTTATTCACCAATCTTCTGAGGTTGTGGAGCACCCCTGCTCCATTTAGTGAGCAGACAGGGCTGTGTGTGCAGGTGGCTATGGCTATTTCTATATGTGTGTGGAGATGTGTGTTCTATTCTTGTCCCTGAAATGTGTGGGTAAGTCCAGTCTGTGGATGTCTAACAACCCGTCCAGTGACAGTCAGAAACTGCATTCCATCTTGTGACACACACACACACATGCATTGTACACACACACACACACACACACACACACACACACATCTCCTTAGTTTAAAAAGCAATGCATTGTGATTTGAGGTGACTGCCTGCATGTGTAATGATATCATGCTGTTTATCTTGGTCTCACAGAAACCATGCGATTTGAGCTGATTGGTTTCACAACCCTGTTATTACGCAACAAAAAAAATATATCAGTCAAGAAAGGAAAAACTTCTGCGGTTGTGTTCATTCATCCAAACAGGCAATTAAGTCTGTTCAGGTTTAAATATAGCCACAGCCTGCGGTTCTGTTAGACTCTGCCTAATGCTATGACTCATCTATATGAAAATGATCAGATATCAGACTGTCACTTCAGTTGGTCGTCTCTGTGTTGGTCAAAATGGAGGCTAACTCTTCCACGAGTCATGTTCTGGATAGTCCTGTTTCACGCTGTATTTGTGCCTTAACACATGCCATTGTATGGGCGAACAGACCGCACACGTATGAAAGAGCATTTTGCCGGCTACAGAGCAGCTGTCAGGCAAGCTGAACTTTTCTTACTCATATGCATTTATGGAAAAAGTGTTGAGAGAGCGACTGATGAGGTGTTGCGGAATCTGTATGAAAGCAACAGTGTTTTGCGGTGAAAATATCCACCTTTTTAAAGCAGGTGTAATCCAGATTGTGGTGAAATGCATAAACAGGAGAAACTTTCAGAAACAACAGAATCAATATGTAGAGCACAAGTTCTGGCTTGGACACTCTACCTACCAACTTTCTCAAATCTGTTTTTCACACCCGAACAGCAGACGTGCTGCAAATTATGAATGCATCATTGCAGACTGGCATATTTCCTAAATCCCTGAAAACAGATGTTGTAAATCCCCTGCTCAAAGAGAATATGGATGATTCCATGCTAAACAACTACAAACCCTTATCTGATCTACCATTATTGGCAAAATTACTGGGGAAAAAACATGATTTAGAAAAACTCATTCATGCCTTTGTCTTCTGTAGGGTTATACATACACAATATAGCAGCTAGACTTGTTATACAAGAACGAAAACAACTGACCACATCTAATAAAGGGCCGTCTGTACATTGTGCTGCTAGAGAGTCATTACAGTAATTAAGGACACCGTACCAGAAAGACCAGAAGCTGTCAAACTCATAGATATAGAAAATGAGCTTCTGTATCTACGATCCACCTTAGTGCTCTTGATAATGCACCCTCAAAATAACTGTTGATAACGCAGATGCAACCTAATAATAACCAAATAACACTGTTGGTTGTTGGGAATATTTTAGATTATTTGTATTTGCATGTTTTATATCTTATTTATGCATGCTGCTTTTTATTTAAATTTACATTTATTCATTTGTCAGTTGGCAGATATTTTTGTCCAAGGCGACTTACAACAATAGAATAGCATTTAAGCTAAAGAGCTACAGCAATACAGGTACAGCAATAGAATAACATTCAATCTTTAAGCTTATGGAAAAGTCTTTTAAAACTGTATTTTTGTTGTGTCCTTTGATGCTTTCATATACCACCATTCTTTGCCTTTGTTTATGTAAAGCACATTGAATTTATGTAAAGCTCATTGAATTGTGTATGAAATGCTCTATATAAATAAATGTGTCTTGCCTAGTGCACAGACAGCTAGGCAGGGAAGTAGGTTGTAAACTAATGGTATGTCACAAACCAACTGAATGCACAGACAGCTAAGCTGAACTGTAGACTAAGTCAGAGGTCCTAGACAGAGCGTGCCCAGATCAGTGCCATTCTTCCATAATCAGGTGTGGCAGCCAGTGTGTGTGTGTGTGCAGTGGTGAGTGTGTGGCAGTGTGAGTGTGTGCAGGGGTGAGTGTGTGGCAGTGTGTGTGTGTGCAGGGGTGAGTGTATGTGGGTGCCTTACTGCTCCTCTCCACATGGTCTTAGAAGTGACTGCTCCATGCTGTCTTCGTCTGTGACTCAGAGCTGAGTTCTGCTTTATTATTTATCCACATCCCTGACTGACCCTCTCTTCTCTACCTTTATCTCTGTTCTTTTCTGTTTCTCTCTGTCCCTTTCTCTCCATCTCTCTCTCTCTCCCTCCCTCTCTCTCTGTCTGTGCAGGAAGCCAAGGGCAGTTCCCCATCGTCCAAAACATGACGGTGACGGAGGGAAGCACAGCCACCATGACCTGCAGCGTGGATCACAACGACAACACCTCCCTCCAGTGGTCAAACCCCGCACAGCAGACCCTCTTCTTCGGGGACAAGAAAGGTAAGGGGTTGGGGGGTACATGCCATCTCAGCTCTGACACCCAGCCAGGCTTTGCTCAGCAGGGGGAGGGTCACTTGTCTCCTGTGCGGCTGTTCAAGTTTAGTCCCAGCCCTAGACCGTCTGCTCCCAAAGTGCCAAGGAGTGTGTGATGTGTGCTGTTCTTTTTCCTCTCTTCTCGTTCTCTCAGGTGTGTTGGAGAAATCCAGCAGGTACAATCTCAGTGAATGTCCACCATCTCCCGGGAGTGTGTAATATGCTTCCATTCAAACATGCATGAGCAAGGTTATTTATTAGTGTGTCCAGCAATAAGAAACAAATGGTTTGCAAGAGCAGTAGTCAGTGGTTGGTGATTTTGCATGACAATTACCAGGCTCTTTCCATTCAAACTAGGCTGTCCTTGGGCCAAGTGTGCACAGACAGAAATCTATCTTGCCAAACAAGTGCGACCTTCTACGATTTTCTGGACATAATAACAGGGTTATTCTTGCTTTTGGTCTGCTGAACTCCAAGAAGACAAATCCAGATGGGAATAAAATGCTAGACTAATCAGATTTAAAAATTAAACCCATCTGATTACTTAAGAGACAAGGATCTTACCCTTTGAGTGGACTTAATGTGTTGTTAATCTGATTTGAGTTTTTTAATTAAGGGTTAGGTGATCGAGATTATTCACACCGATGTCTAGAACATTCAGATAATTTAAAGTTGGGCTTATTGTTGTCTAGTCCAGTCTTTGTTGTTTGTCTGTGTTTGGCCTGAGCTGCTTAAATATGCTCCCAAAGTCACCAAGTCTTTCACAGACGCTAAGATGTTCATCACCAACCTGCCAGCAGTCATCATCGCCTTTTGTTCCTTACGTTCATTCAGAAGAAAACAAATTATACATTTAATATCATTTAATTTATAGATTGTTTATATAAATATCTAGATCATTTACTGTACCAATTTCAACACATTTAACCATGATTTACTGTCTGTCATCATATCAAATTTCATTTTACCTTGACAACAGGCCCCAAGGCTAGCCTTGTATTTTCTATAAGTGGATTGTGCATGTCTGCCCATGAAAATCGAATTGGACCCTTGTTGCTTCTGTAGGCAGCCAGGGACACGTCTCCCACCCCCCATCCCGTCTTCACCTGACACTATTCGCTGACTTTATCTTCACCACGGGCTGCCAGCGAGCGTCCGAGAGGGGTGATACTGAATGCTGAGTGACCTTTCACCCCTGCGTCTCTAAGCCTCCTCCACGGGTTTCCATCACGGCGAGAGTGCGAGAACAGCTCTCACAGCCTCTCGTCGATTCGCCACGCTGTCGTGGGCGCGTTAGCAATCCGTCAGCCGGCGGTAGCGTGCCAAGGGACTGGCGTGAAAATGGTTTCATTCTATTTATCGTTGTTAACCGTGCGCCAGTGAGAGGAGGATAGGAGGTAGGGGGTCAAAGGGGTACGTGTGTGTGTGTGTGTGTGTGTGTGTGTGTGTGTGTGTGTGTGTGGGTGTGTGTGTGTGTGTGTGTATAAGGGAGAGGCAGGTGTGCAGGGGTTGGGTTGCAGCAGCCCACGATGCTGGAGTGAAAATGAAAAATAGGAGCTGGTGGAAGTGTGGCAGCGATGGAGGCAGATTTTCACAGCTTTGGCCAGGGAGAATTCTCAGAGAGATTTAGAGCATTTACTATCAAGCTGTGAAAAACACTCACCATAACAAACACTTTGTACACAGAGGAGAGGCAAAGAAAGAGAGAGAGAGAGAGAGAGAGGAAGAAAAAAACAGATTTCCAAGCAGCTGGTGTCCTTTATGCTCACAGCTATGAGAGCTGCTTGTCCTGTTGATGAAGAAAGCCCAGAGAGGCTATACTACTGCTGTTTTAAGGAATAGAAAGACCTGCAAACCACCCAAGTGTGAAATGCAAGCTTTTACTCCTGCAGTGAAAATAGTGCATTTGTATGTGTCAAACAGAGAAGTATTGGATTGACTTTGGGAGAATCAACACAGTAGCCGATTGCACAATACCTGATCCTGAGCAAGAGAAGTTAACTGTATATCGAACAGAACCGTTGTCCCCCCAGAAAAAAAAAAAAAATACGCGTGGACAGTATTTTTCCTTTAGGTTCGTGCATACATAGCATAACAACATCCACATGCAATAATGCAACAACAACGTCTACAATTACCTATTCATTTGGGCAACTTTATGCATCCCTATACAGGCTAAAGCTACCTTTAGTTGTGTTATAGCTACTGTAACGTCTGGCTTTAAACAGCTGTAATGCAGTCGCCTCCATCCTTTCTGTTTTCGTTGTTTAAACTTGTGATATCCATGATGAGTATTGAGTTAGTGAATTAGCTCAACATTGTGTGCTGATAACCATATAGAAAGCCGAGTAAAAGAAAACAAGTAGCCTATGCGTGCCTGCGTGCATATTCTCTCCTGCTCAAACATCATGCGCATTAATTTTGATAAGTGTTCACTAACTTTAGTTAATAGAAAATTGTAAATAGCCTGATGGCATGCAACTAATGGGATACTGTGCATAGTTGGAAAGGTATGGTAGGCCAATATGGTGTGAATATACACACACACACAAGGTACATTTTCTCTCGTTGTTGAGTGATGGTACGCACAGTGCGTACGGACGTACACCTGCAGGCGCGCCTGGTTCATAGTACACTTATGATAATCAGTTCAGGCCAGATTGACTAATTGTCAGTAATACTTGACCGGCAGATAACTGACACTGGCCACCTACTCTGGTGCAAATTACTGGTCAATATGGCCAGTAATTTGTCCCTAATATACATTTACTGTATGTAGTTACTCCACTGTGAGGACAGAACTGAACACGTTATTTATAGGCAATCCTGGGTGGCATTGCTACTGTCCACATTGATTTACGACCACTTGTTACTGAGAAATGCAGGAAAGAACTGGATAATCACTGTGTGCCTCTCCCAGCTCTCCACTGAGTTAAAGAAAAGCATGGCTAAGCAGGCCATCTTGCCATTATATTCCTTCTCTTCCTCTCTCTCTCCCCCCCTCCCTTTTTCTCTCTCTCCCTCTCTTTCCCTTTCTCTTTCTTCCTCCCTCTCTCTCTCTTTCCCTCCCTCTCTCTCTTTCCCTCCCTCTCTCTCTCTCTGCATCTGCTGTGCTTTGTGTGCCTGCCAGCCAGGTTAAATGCGCATCTCCCCCTGGCTTTGCCGTGTTTATGCCACTGTGTTGCTTTTTGAATGGAGAAGGTGCAGCATATCTAGTCCATTGTCACTCCTTATGTATGTATGTTATGTACCACATATTATAACTGATACAGAAATGAAATAGCTTTGTCTCGTCCAAATCGCACTCTTTGTGAAATAGTCACTTTTTAACGGGTGTGTTCTGTGAGCAGTTGTTAGTGTTACTTTTCCCCCAAACTCTATTTCTCTCCACATGCCTGGTATTGATTGTATAATGGCTGTTATACAAGCGACTGGAGGAAGTGTCTTTCTTTTCCTCTCCTGGGTGGTTTGTGGCGCTCAATAATCCCTTTAGAAGAGAGAGGTCTGTTGAAATTATGATTGCTCTTATCTTATGCGACATATCGTTAGGCACTGTGAGCGCTTACGCTCTTGCATTTTGTTTGTGTTTAGATCAAACGTTGATGACTGGTGTTGTGAAGTCTTTGAACCTGGCCGTACTCACTTTGCATGCCAAGTCTCTCTCTCTCTCTCTGTGTGTGTGTGTGTGTGTGTGTGTGTGTGTGTGTGTGTGTGTGTGTGTGTGTGTGTGTGTGTGTGTGTGTGTGTGTGTTTGGGTAGGTGTGTCTGTGTGCGATATGTGATGTGTGTACGGATAGGAACTCTGATCTTGGAAAAGACAGATAGCGCAATCAGCCGATTTGTGGAGGTTTTTTTTAGATGAGGTTTGTGTGTGTATGGGTGTGGGGAGGGTTGGGGGATTTGGGGGATCAGTCTTGACCTAACATACAGTATCCTGGATTTTTTCAGGTAGCATTTCTGTTGCAGGGATGACCCACGGGGCTAGTGCTTCTCTGTTTTATCCCACCTATTGTCTTATTCCACTAAAAAAAACACTGGTGAACGAGATATTCTTTACAAATAAACGTGCCTAGGCACCTCTTTGTGTAGCCCAGTGGTGGCTATTATCGTTCGGAAAGAGAACTTAAATTAAACCCACCTGGGCGTCCTGTTCAAAGTGTACGCTCTCAGCTCTCAGTTCGTCCGCTCCTCAGCCGCTGTTGGCAGCCAGAGGGAAATTCAGAGGCTTGTATGTGTCTCTGTGTGTGTGTGTGTGTGTGTGTGTGTGTGTGTGTGTGTGTGTGTGTGTGTGTGTGTGTGTGTGTGTGTGTGTGTGTGTGTCTGTGTGTGTGTGTGTGTGTGTGTGTGTGAGGGGAGCGGTTTTATATAATACAACATACAACCTCCTGCCAAACGTGTTCATGATTAGACTCCAAACTAATGAGGAGATGGACCCTCCATGCATTGTAAGAGTCAGCAGTGGTCTTGGCACGTCCAGGCCCAAGCCTTGGCCCCAGACGCACTGCCACACACACACACACACACACACACACACACACACACACACACACACACACACACACACACACACACACACACACGCATACAAACACACGCATACAAACACACATACACATACACACACACACAAACAAACACACATGCATACACAAACACACATACTGTACACACTCACACTCAAACATGTGAGAGTCAGGAATTGTGCATAAAGCATCCCCGCATACATTAATACATTAGCTGGGAAATGGATTCTGTCAGGGTTGTATTCAGCTTGGCTCCAATCCATCTTAATTGTTTTTTTTTTTTCATTCTTTTTTTTTGTTGTTTTCTTTCTTTTTTTCTTGCTCCTGCTCCAAGGTTGCAAAATGTTCTTTGTCAAAACGCACGCAGGTTGTACAACAGGGGATTCAGGCGAAGAGGGTTTTTTTTTTGTTTTGTTTTTTTTTCCCAGTAAATTGGATGTTTTAATGAGGTGTAGAACACAAAGACTGGCCAAGTGTCTGACATTTCTTTCAGATGCTATGACAGGAGCATGCTTGGAGTGGCTCCACTGTCTCTGAGCAGTGTCACGAGCAGGGTTTGCTCAGCAGCATGGTGATGAAACCACATCCATCCCATAATAGTCAATACAGTCTTTTACTAATAGGACAGAAGCATTCAGCAAATGTGTTATTGTGCATTTGTTTTTGTATTAGGAGTTAAAGACAGTCCTTCCAGGATTTTTTGATCTTGCATTTTCACAAATTTTCACTTAAATTCAATTCAGTTTTATGTGCCACCCTATTGCACAATAGATTTTTAAGGTAGGTGAAATTTTCCCTCAGAAGAAGCAACCCTAAGGCTAGTGTCATCAGGTGAACTGCCTTTTTCAAAGCATCAGCCAATAGATCCATCACAGAACCAACTGTCGTTACCAAATTGTATTCAGCTTGGGGGCAGCCGTGGCCTACTGGTTAGGGCTTTGGACTTGTAACCGGAGGGTTGCCGGTTCAAACCCTGACCAGTAGGAATGGCTGAAGTGCCCTTGAGCAAGGCACCTAACCCCTCACTGCTCCCCGAGCGCCGCTGTAGCAGGCAGCTCACTGCGACCATAAATTACATTAGTTGTAGTCATTTCTTGTGTCGTTTGTTTTTCTTTTTTCTCTCTCTTTCATGACACAAATGTCACATTTTAATTGCAAACATCTGCCACTCACCTGAGATGGTATAGGTTATTATGTAAACTTGTATTTTAATTAGCTTCTTAAAAGGCAAAATGCCATTAGGCACATGAGTGCCTGCGTTATGCATTCATTAAAAATGCTCAACCGAGCACGATATTGAAAAAATAATTGCGAAGGCTAGAGGGAGAAGTCACTTGCTTTGCAATCAACACTGGTACACTGCCTACACACCACTCTCACCTGTACAATTTTTGTTTCTCAAAAACATTTAAAAGATTTTGACACTTTTTTATCTGTTTTAATACTGTATTAACACATATAAAGCAGAGATGTTTTAGCATATTTAAGTCTGTCTGTTGCTATTAAGTCTGACATTGTTCTCTTGACGAGGATACCAAGTCATGCATAGGTATGAGTCAAGAGATCACGTCACTAAAGAGAGGCAACAGGTGTACATGGACACACACACACACTGCACGCACACACACACACACACACACACACACACACACACACATACACACACACACACACACACACACACACACACACAAACACACCTATAATCGATTGGTCACTGAGGCCAGAGGTCAGATGCCATTTTCCTATCTAATCGCACCCAGCTGAATATGAAACATTTTTACTCCACAGATCTATTATTCAACAGCCTCAATTTCCCAGCCCAGTTCAGACCGCTGTTTTGGATCATTGATCTAATATGTAGAAGTGGTCATAGCCTTTGATGCATTCATAATTCGGATGACCCTAGAGCTGCTTGCAAAGGTTCCTCAAAGTTTGCTGAGTCTTTCAACTGTTTGCTAACTTTAAAGGCACTCTTAAAGTTTGCTTACACTTTTTGATTTGAGAAACAGCAGAATGAGTGCCCAAACAAATGGACAAAATCTTCACTTGGCGATGTGAATTTAGTACCTTGGCTATAAGTGTTCTTTTACACTGTAAAAGGACTTGCTGACAATGAATCTACCACAAACAACTAATAGCGCTGTTCACTGCTGTGGAACAGAATCCAAAGTAAGAATGGTCCCCAGACCTGAGAGGATGCAGCCCATTTGGCTGTTCAGACACCTGCGCGCCGGTACAGCGCGTCAGTAAATGAGATGATCTCTAGCCTAGCCTGCTGGTACACTTGCTAACAAAAATGGGAGCAACAAGCAGAAGACCTAGTGGGCAATTACACTGGGTGAGAGAAAGAGAGAGAGAGAGAGAGAGACAGAGAGAGAGAGAAACAAAGAGAGAGGAGTGGTTAAAAGAGGCTGAGAAAGAGGCCGAAAGCAAGAAAAATAGGGTAGTATGGAGAGAGTGAGACAGAGAGAGAGAAAGAGAAATTGTGT
This sequence comes from Alosa pseudoharengus, assembly GCF_046254945.1. Classification (NCBI taxonomy): domain Eukaryota; kingdom Metazoa; phylum Chordata; class Actinopteri; order Clupeiformes; family Clupeidae; genus Alosa; species Alosa pseudoharengus. The sequence continues at coordinate 29,275,017 of NW_027468870.1, read as the reverse complement.
GTGTGTGTGTGTGTGTGTGTGTGTGTGTGTGTTTTGTCAGTTCCTCAAATGACCCAGTGAGAAAAAAGTAGTGTTTTCCCCTCCAATGGGGGGCTTGGAGTTGACAGTGTGAGTTAGGGGTAGATTTACACAGAGAGTTGCTAATTACCAGCCACTCTCCGTCTGAAGTGTTTACTGTAGAAACCCTGAGCCCTTATAGCTCTAACACCAAGACAATACCATGGCAGGCCAGGAGGAGAGAGGAGACTAAAGAAAGCAGGCTTGCAGCTGCTGGATCTTGCATCTCACACAGACTCTCAGATAGGCTTATAAAGTGCGAGCTCAGTTAGGTATAGGTAGAGTTATAGTCTAAGTATTAGGCTGATGATTTTGTCAAAGGTGACACTGAGCACTGTTAAAAATAAGAGTAATTTAGGATAGAGTAAAACCAGCACATTTTTATGCACATTGAAGTAGTTTATTGTAGTGCTGTGGCATGATCACATCACAACAGCAGAGGTTTTGTTTATTTCCTCTGGTGCACACATCTTGTCTTTCAACCCACCTTAGACAGGTGACTGTGGGTGGGTGTTCTGCCCAAGAACAGGGTCAGTTTACAGATCTGCTCTTAGGAAGTCAGTGATAGTGAGCAGCCTGGGACATCCACTCAGAGTGGATGCAGAGGTGTGTGGCCCAGTACTGTCATGTCACCAGGGCTGCGGCCTGCCTTTCAGCCCTGTTAGCGCTAGTGGCAGGTGAAGGGCTGAGCAAGGACTGGAAGTGCCCTAATACTTTTTTTCACATTTTTTTCCCACATTTTTCACTGTTAATGCATCACACTGTATAGAAAAGAAGTTTAGTGTTGAGTTTTTACTGGCATGACTGACCTTCTTTCACTAAATAAAGACAGCAGTGGCATATACAGTAATAGGCAAATTATTAAGAATAAGCCAGAAGAAAATGGCCCAGTGATAATCGGCATCATTTTGTAAAGGAGATGCGTTTGAGCGGTGACAGGGTGCAGCTTCCAAACAAAACTGTGATTATGCTTATCATCACCATCACCATCATCATCATAATTATCATCATCATTATCATCATCCCCCATATGCAAACCTTCTGCCACTGTTAAAATAAACATGCAGGTGCAATTGATAGCACAAAACAGTGGTTTGTCTGTATTCACACTTTATTTTACCACTAGTACTCCTTTTAGACCCATTAAACGCTTCTAACTTATGATTTATGCATACAGCCATAGCACCATATGATGTCAACCTTATAATGTTTAATGTTTTTTTGAGTCTCTTTGGATCAAATAACTAGCCTCAATTTTTACTGCATATTTATACAATGTTGAGGAAAAATCACAGTGAATTATTGTTATCAAACTATCACTGATCAGGGATATAATTTCTCTCTCTCTCTCTCTCTCTCTCTCTCTGTCTCTCTCTCCCTTTCACCCCACGCCCTCTCTCCCTCCCTTTCATCCGCAGCTCTGAGGGACAGTCGGATTAACCTGGTGCGAGCCTCGTTTCAGGAGCTGACCATCAGCATCAGTGAGGTGTCCCTCTCCGACGAGGGCCTGTACACATGCTCTCTCTTCACCATGCCCGTCAAGACTGCCAAGGCCTTCCTCACCGTGCACAGTAAGCACACACACACACACACACACACACACACACACACACACACACACACACACACCCACACACACACACACACACACACACACACACACACACCCACACACACACACACACACTAAGCTCACACACACACACACACACACATTTACACTCATCACTTAAAGGGACAATCCTCAATCCTGGCAAAAGGTTCACATTTGAGCTCAGCAGCCAAAAAATCCCCCCTCACTTTACACAGTTTTTACTTTGCACTCAAAATGTAAGTATGTAAGTGGCAATATCAGCTTAAAAGGAGCATTAGAAGGAGCTGGGTGGAAATTGACCATACAGTACATAGTGTTAGAAGGAACTGGGTGGGCATAGGCTAGATAGGCTATCTTATGTCTCTGGTTAGTCATCTTAGAGTATTTAGTGGCGTTGAAGTCTCACAGTATTTATTGCATTTTCTACTCATTTTATTTTTCTCTGAAGGACCTTGTGTACCTTTTCCTGCACGAGTAGCATGTAATTATGCCAGTTTGCCCATCTTCCCGAATGCCCAATTTATGACATTCTGCTTTCTGCTGGAATGACTTCAGCAGATAGTCTAATTATATTAATCACATTTATGAAATTAGATGCACTTTTTGCCACCATGTGCCAAGCACTAGTGGCTCTCATTTTTAAATTATCCCACAAATATCATTTAATTGTGTATTTCCTAGCTAATTGGATGCCCAATTATCTTATCTGATTATCCATATTTGATGGACCCCATTAGGATTTCATATTATTGAATTGTAGACAAGCAGATAGATTATTAAAGCTAACTCACGGTGGGTATGAATACAACTGTTTCAGGATGTGATGTTAAATGGCCCGAGTGAAATGCTTTTCTTTTTTAATTAATGTGTACCCAAAACAACTCTCCCCAGGAACAGCACTCAATCTAACTGACTTAGAGCCTCGGGCACATGTGTTTGTGTTTTTCCCATCCATAACTCTTACGTACTGTACATAGGCACAGGCAGGTTGTTGCAGCATCATTGCATACGTAAACTCTGGATATATCCTTCAGCTGTGCTGCTTTATCATAAAGATTACCCCATGAAAACCACACTATCATGTTTTGGTGTGTGCAATCGCAGGCAACGTATCCTCCTGGTTACTGATGTACTCCTCTTGAGATTACATATGATGTAGATCTGAATTAATAATATAGTAAAAATATTACTGTTATAATATATTTAAATAAGTATCACTGCATCCAATCTTAAATAAATGTTCTTTTCCTGGTATTGTATAATACTGTATGTATGTGACTCAGCAGAAATGAGATATGACAGTCTAGCAGATATACATCTCCTGCCTAGGGCTGTCTGAATCTGTGATTGTCAGGCATAAGTGTGAGTCTTGCTGAAGGCAGAGCTGGCTTGCAGATAACTCTTTCTGCACCTCTGTGTCTGTCAGGAAGCTGCAGCCATGCAGGCGGCACTGCCAGTAGGGCTGCTTATGACTAAGGGAGGAGATTGTT